>NW_026456268.1:0-2894 GCF_943734635.1 Anopheles cruzii | reverse complement strand
CCCCTTTACGATGCTATCTTTTGGACAGCGGCCAAAAGAAAAAAAAAACTATAAATCCAACCGGTAAATGAAGCTCGAAAAGTTTAACTTTGTCATCAATCCGGGCCCGAAGCGTGTGGCAATCCGGTGGATCGATGGATGGATTATTTATCGATGAGTTTTATGTTTATGCGGCTCCGTTATGGGTGAAACAATTCCCGCAGCTAGGACGCACGCGAAGGTCCCTTGTCACTCCTCGCCGTGAGACAAAATTCAATCAACACCATCGAGCCCGATAAGAGACTACTTGGCTGGGCCGACTTCTGGTGCTCCTGCGCCAGAGAGCCTTCGACAGCCGACAACACATCGTCGGATAAGCATCGCTGAGCGTGCCCAGGTGGCAAGCACCGGGCGCAGCCCTACCGTGGAGCGAGATTTATTTAATCAACCTTAACATTTGGCCCATCGACGCCGCCTGATGGGTGTTCGCCTTCGAAGGGCTCTTTTCGAGGCTCCTCGGTCGAGGCCCTATAGGTTGCCCAACCGACCCCGACGCGGGTGCCATATGCGAGAGCGAGCGAAGGTCAGTGCGCCCGGTCAGTTCGGTGATTTCGTTTATTTGACTTTTATCATACACATGTTTTTTCGGTGCCGCGGGTCAGCGAAATACTTGAAGCAACGGGGGGGCAGTACACACAAATTGCCGCCCAGTTGAATGTTTAACCAAACGGTCAATAGACTCGTGAGCGGGGGTTGTGGTGCGTGCGCGCCAACTGGGTCGCCAGGACCGCCCCGCAGGGGGGGGGGCGCACAATTTGTTTGCTTATCAATCTTGCTAATACCCCCCGCCGGTGGCAAGGAGTTGGCCGCCACCCGGTGCCCTATGCTAACCCGCGCGATGGTTTATGATTGACAAGCGCAACTAAACGCAACGCGCCCGCCCCATCGGTACTTTCGGCAATGATTAGCCGCGTTTGACCCGAGTGAGCGCTTTAACGAAGTTGATGTTGTGACCGTGGCCGCTGGGTGTTGGGCGGCGAGGAAGCAGAAACTCATGGAGCTTGGGGGCGATGTTTGCAGAATCAGTTAACCGATCTCAGCGGAACAACAAGCCGATCGAGCCACGATCACGATTTGTTTCCAATAGCATTTTGGGGGGCCGCAGAAGGTCGAAGATGTCCGGGCGGCCCACGGGACGTTATTGGGAGTTTGATTTTATTTGCGTTTTACTTGTCGCCAGATCGTGAACTACTAGCTCGTAGGGGAAATGTAAACTAATTTCAGCGAACCGGGCAGGTCAGCGTACTAATTGACCAAATCCAATCGTCCCCGTTCCCGTTTTTTAATTGCCGCGGCCCCTCACCCACTGCTCATTGGTGTAGCCAATTTACTTCCGCTGCGTGGCATTGGCTTCGCGTGCCAACACGGACACGGCGGGTCTCCCACACACAGAACGCCCAGCATAATCAACGTGGCGGGCAGGACGACGTCGGATCGGCGTCGAGGCAACGATTCGCAACGCCCGTCGCATGACGCAACGGCCCCGGGCTGCAATAGTTCCGTAGGAAGTGACTTCAAATTGCTTTGCGTGCGTCGTGCCAACTCTCTCTGGACGAGTTCTCGGCGGTCGATTAGACGCCCCGCGCCTCCGAAACGTCATTCTTCATGCGTGCATCCTCAGGGCCCAGCCGATGCCATGAATGAAGTGGCATGAATGAAGGGCCACGACGCGTGCATGACAAGATAAGCGTGGGTCGATGATTACTTAACAATACTTCGCCGCTCCGTGGGTGCAGCCTTGCATGGGTCCTAAGTGTATGCAAATGGCCCCCCGCCGATCGGACGTCGTGCCGTCGTGATGATGCGTTACGGGGCGAGTGTCTGCAGGGCAAGATTAAGGGCTCATCGCCATCGCGTCCGGTGAGTACGGTGCTTCCTTTAACACACTTGGGAAGTGCACGTGAATTAATGCGCTCGGTTTGGCGACTCCGAGGAGTCGAACATGCGGCAGCTGAGTTCATTTTGAAGTGGCTAACACTGTGGCCCAAAAGTAACGGGAATTTTGAGAAAGTGTTGGCGATACTAAATCCTTTTGTAAACATTTAAAAATGAATTCTGAGTTAATGTTATTTCTGCTGCCAAAAAGGTCGAAAATGTTGCAGAAGGCCTTCGGAGAGCAAGCTCTACCGAAGACAGGAGTTTATAAGTGATACAAAATGCTCAGAGAATGTCGCGAAAGCGTTCAAAACGAGGCACGGCCAGGGCGACCATCATCGTCAAATGATGAGCTAAACCGTAATAAAATCAAAGAATTGATACTCCAATATCGTCAATTGAACGTCCGAGATCTTAATGACCTTGTTGGAATATCGAAAGGATCAGTGGAAACCACTGCTCTGGCTATTCGTTAAAGTCTGAAAGCCGTTCCCTGGACACCGTTCTGAATCTATAAAACAGAAAGAAACTTAAACGCATTGAAGGCTACACCGGGAAAAAGACTTTTTACCATGTTTTGAAAATTGAAATAAAACCTTTGGCACAATGAATTTGGAAGAATAAGTAAAGGGTTTTTGAGTTATAAGCAAATTCTCGTTATATTTTTACCACAGTAGTAAAGCAAGTAAAGCATTCGGTCAGCGCTACGTCCAAGTGATCGAAGTTGCTGAAGACTTGAAGACTGTACGAACTACAGTAATTTAAATAAACAAAAGGTTATCTTAGGCCTTCCTCCGAGAGCCCGTGTTGCCATTTACTAGGCTTCCCTCAAACACACACACGCGCACCGGGCGCGGTATTAGCGCGACCAATTGGAAAGGGTCGTGGCGATCGCGATCGCCAGTTGATTAAGTTGTTCTCGGGCGTCGAACGTGCGGCGCCCACAGGACACACAGGGGGTATCCCGTTATGCGAAGCGT
>NW_026456267.1:0-2897 GCF_943734635.1 Anopheles cruzii | reverse complement strand
TTTTCCATAGTGAGAAGAGCGTCGGTCACTCAAAATTGTTCACTGGGTGGGAAAGGATCACTAGTTCCAGTTCCAAGTATTTTCAAATAATAATTGCTACAAATCTCAATGATGAGGGCGCGAGGACATCGTTCCCTCTGCCACAGGGTTTACGCTCTAGGCCGCTAGGATTGTAGGATCATTTCTTTCTTTTTCAGTCTTGGGTCCAGGAGGGTTATAAATGCGCCTATGTTTGTAATGTAACTGGTGGTTTGTGGTCCTTTTCTATATTCTAATTGCTTGTTCACACCAGTGATCAGTGTTTGATATTCTAATGTGTTGGGAGCACTAGACAATTATTTGAATGTATTTCATGCCTGTAGTTCATCTATCATCTTTTTCACCGCACGTCGCAGTATTTTTCCAGACGGTGTCATCGGGAAACTGTCGACAAAGCGCACCCCGCCACGCAGCCGTTTGAAGTCGGCCACCTGCTCATCGACCAACCGAACGATTTCCGCCTCCTGGATCTTTGAACCGGGTGTTCGCTCAACGACCGCCATCGGTAAATCGCTGGCACGGTCGGCGGACGGTACACCGATTACGCACACCTGTTTCACACCGTCGAGCTTTTGAATGATACCCTCCAGGTCGGACGGGGACACTTGGTAGTTGTTGTACTTGATAATATCCTTGATGCGGTCAATGACGAACAAGTTGCCGTTCGCGTCCATGTATCCTATGTCGCCACTCCGGAAGAACCCATCATCCGTGAGCGCGCTCGCCGTAGCTTGCTCGTTGTTAAGGTATCCCTAAAACGAAACCAATTAAATCTCCCTTTGTAATGTTCTGAATAATAATCTCAAACTGCCATGCATACCAAAAACATGTATCGATGTGAAAGCTGAAGCTCGCCGGTTTGTCCAGGACCTAAGGCGCGTCCCTCGTCGTCCACTACACGACATTCCACGTTCGTCGCCAACGGTCCGACGGAGTTCGACAAGCAGATCGCTTCGTTGCGAGTGATGAAACCGATCTCCGAGCTGCCGTAGATCGATCGTACGTGCCCATTCGGTAGGTGCTGCTGTAGCTTTATGACAAGCTCTTCCGGGACCATCGATCCTCCAACGTGCCACTGGCGTACACTGCTCAAATCGGCATTCGCTAGCCGCGGATGGGCCAGAAGAGCCGATACGTACGACGGTGCGGTGAAAAGGTTTTCGATACGATGCTTCTCGATCAAGTTTATCAGCAGCTCAGCATTAAACGGGCTGCTGGTGAGAACGCGAGGCCGACCGTAGAATAACGACGTAAGCACCGCAAAGATACCGGTGGCCCAGAACAGAGAACTGAAGTTGAAGATCGGTCCATCGGAAACTTCACTGCGTAGAAAAGAGAAACACAGGAGTCATTTTCGTGTCGACGTATAGGAGATCCCTGGACTTACGTGGAAAACACCATTCCATCGACGAAATGGGCATGCGACAAACATACCCCCTTCGGTAGTCCCGTAGTTCCAGACGAACACAGCACCATGGCAACCAGTTTCGTTGCATCGCCAAGGTACTCCGCTCGAAACCCTTTCTCTCCATCAATCGGTGCGAGCAGCTCGTCTACTGACCGAGCCATCCCCTTCTGGCCCTTTCCCATCACAAACAAATGTACCTCTCCGGGGTCCCTTATTGCTTCTCGGACCGCTTCCTGCACCACGGATCGATTCGACTCGTCACAGAATACCAGCCGCGATTGCGTTTGTTGCATCATGTGCGTAAAGTCTTCCTTTCCATAAACCGGAGCGAGTGGGTTGATGGCCAAACCAAGCAACCAGCACCCGATAAACGCCGGTACCACGTGTTCTCCGTTTCCGCACGCCATACTAACAAAGTCGCCTTTCTTGAAGCCAAGCTTTTGCAGGTGTAGTGCCACACGGACGATCTGGAGGCGCATTTCACTGCACGTTAGGCGAACGCCCGTGTCCGCATTGATCTGTATCACCTTGTCGGGAGAGCGTGCCAACGAGTCGAGAACGATCCGCCCAACCCCAGCCTGAGGATTGAGAACTGAAGGAAGACGTTCCCCGAACCATAGCTGTCGCTTTGCATCGTACTCGCTACCGTTGCACTTGTGTCCGGAGAAATTCACTTTACTTTTTGTTGCCATTTTGCAATTCTTACGAAACACCAACCACACGAAACGAAGTGCACGTACGTTTGCCGGCGGAAGGTTGGATGCGCTCCTATTTAATGCCGTCTGCCTACTATCAGCCCAGCTGTAGGTCTTTACTGTATTATCACATCGTCGAGAATGATGGGTATTTATTCCATGACGTTGATACAAATGATAATGATGCTTCCGCAGATTATAGTTGTTTACTCTCCGCGGCGGTGGGAAGCATGATGCCCGGTGCACGGGTATGCAAGTCATTCCAACGGTTCGGAATGGTCGGTTCAAAGGCCAAACACCCAATAGACCTAGTTATTTGTAATCCTGCGTTGTCACACTCTCGGTTTAACTAGGTTCAGTTGGAATCCGTATTCGTGGTGATGGTGAAAGGTGTGTAAATTCAGTGTGCGTTAGAGCGATTATTTCATTTCCAGATGAAACAGATGCAAAATATTAATAAAAGTCCTTGAATGGAATGGAGCAGATCGTTAGATTGCAGTCGATTATCGTCGGTGTTACACAATTACACCACACGCCAATCATCTGTTCCAACCGCGTTCACCACCACGAGAACGATCTGCTATATGGCTGATAACAGATAATGAAGCATTTCAAACAATACACAAACCACTTACACGTGTCTGATAGCAATCGTGTTTGGAGCTAAGCGCGCTGCAAACACACATACTTCCATTTTCTCAATATTTTACACACGATAGATTGTAGGCAAAAGAGGTTCGCGAAATTGCTAAATA
>NW_026456266.1:0-2899 GCF_943734635.1 Anopheles cruzii | reverse complement strand
GAAATATGCTAACAACCTACTGTATTCAAGATATTCTTTTTCTTCTTTCCATCCTGACTTTATTTGCTCGAATTTATCCTGAAATTGCTGTATGTGTTTATCGAAGCCTGCGCTGGCATTTGTTACAGTAAAAAATATGTCTGAGATAGCCTGATTTTCGTGGTCTAGTGTGTGTTTTATATGCTCCTCATTGGAGCGCAGTTTGTCTAGGTTAGCGGTTATTCTGTCTCTGTCATCTGAATCCATACCTCCTACGGCGGTTATGATACCTCTAGCGAAAATTCTTCTTGGAACATAGGTTTCAATATAATTTTGTTTCGATATAATTCTGCCTTCTAATGCTCTAAGATTTGTTTTAGTAGATTGCAGTTGTCGGTATGAAATTCTTTAGCTAACTCATCGCATGCCTTCTCATAGAGGTCTACGGTTTTTTTTGCATAGCTCTTGTTCTAATTGGTGTATATCAATGACAGTGTGATAATTTACAAATCCTCGCATCACTTGAGTATCACCCAGTTTTCCCATTTATAATCTTGGAGGTACTTCTGCTCCGACTATTGCCTATGTGCAAATTTTTAAGTCTTTCTTCTATCGTTTCCTCCTGAGCGATGTCTCTATTATCCAAATCCAATCTTTTCTACATCTCTCCTATCTCTAATTCCTTATGATTTCTTGCGCGTTCTTTTAGCGCGGAACTTTTCAACCCTCCTATAAAATGAAGCCTGAGATTTCGTTTCGCATACGAATCTCGGCCTTCCTCTACTCCTTCAAATGCTTTGATGATGTTATAGATGTCGACTGTTCTTCTTCTATAATTTTGAAATGATTTATTAATACCCTGTTCTAGGATCTCAATTTGTGCCATGAGTTCCTCCAAGCGCACGTCCTTTCCGAATTCATTAGTAAGATTAGCTTTAACCTCTTGCCATGTCTTTGCCTTTATTCTAGAATAGGCGGCGGCTGCGGGTCCTTTTAATTTTGCTATTACGGCCCTGACTAATGCATCTTGCGATCCATCTTCTGAAATGAGTGATGCAATATAATCGCCTTGATCTATGAATGCATCCAATTCCCGGTAATCTCCGGTAAACTCGGGTAGCAGGTTCAAAGCCCTTTCAATGACGTGTTCGGTAGTCATGGTTGAAACGTTAAATTTTTCAAAAAACACTATAATGTACGCCGGCTGACGCTCAACGTTAAGGCCCGAGGTCGGGACATACCGCGTGACACGAAGAAAACACACTCTGGTGGTGTGGTTCGCGACGCGAAAAAAACATACACGCTGGTGGCGCGTGGTCCGGGGGGTGCGCGTAACGGGGTTCGCGGTGACATCCCAGCGTGGTGATTACGGTGCTCCGGCAGGGTGTCCGACTTCGTCGATATTTGCGTCGGCTCGTTGTGGGCTGGTTCGAATGTGTACGAGCGTCGAGCGTTCCAGCTTCGATTGCACTCGTCGGCACAAGTCGCTGGAAGATTCTGGGTGCACGTCTCGGCTGAACACTGAAGCTGACCGGACAGCCATGAGGAAAACACTTAGAGTGTTTTGCCTCTACACGGTACTTATCGTTGGGAAAGTGCTCGCCTTACCCTGGTGGGGGGACTGAGCACTTCCGTATTCCGGAGTAAAGGAGGAGATATCTAAACTCAACAAGTAGTTGTCAGTCTCATCTCCGCCTTTAGACTGCATTTTCTTAATATCGCCGTAGTCCCTCTATTGACTACTTCTAATGATTTCTCGTCTGGGTCCGCAAACAGAGGGTCCGCCCTATCAGGGTTTGTAATGTATATAGTTTTTGTTCTCGCTCTTTACCCTTATACATCCATGCGTACAGGATTTTCTTGTACCGCCGTTGCCACTTTTTCGTACGCTCGGGTTCCGGGTCGGGATCTGGTAGCTCATTGTCCCAGTAGACGTGATTCTGCTTCCATTCGTCGTCGTAGCTTTCCGTCGGTTCGTGTTTGTGATGGTTCTGTATGCTCATGGTCGATGTCGCTCCGAACTCGATGTAGCTCTGATTAAACGAATTTTCAACTGCTTCGACTTTGATTTTCACGTATTGTCTTTTTTCACTCTGGCTTCGTCGTCACATACTTGTGAAATCATTCACTTAATCATATTTGTGAATTTTTTCGTTTCGCGCACTCATACTTGAAATTTTCATTTATGTGAAATTTTTTATTTTTTCAAATATTGTCTTAAAATCGTTTTTTTAACTCAGTGGTTTTTTCTTTTCACTATAGCACTCGTTACTTTTGTCGCGTGTTTGGTGTAAGTCGTGTTATTTTGCAATGACACTGTCTCGGTTACACCAATCACTCTGCACGGTCGTCATATAATGTACGCCGGCTGACGCTCAACGTTACGGCCCGAGGTTGTTGGGGCATACCGCGTGAAGAAAACACACTCGCTGGTGGCGCGCGTGTCCAACTTGGTCGATGTTGGCGTCGGCACGTCGTTTTTGGTTCGGATGTGGACGAGCGTCGGGCGTTCCAGCTGACGGTTGGTGCGGTACCGGGGTGTGTGTCCTCGGTGTGTGTATGCATCGATTGGACACGTCGACGCAAGTCGCTGGAAGATTCTGGTGCGCACGGTCCCTGTGCGTGCTACGATTACTCTTGTCGACGCAAGTCGCTGGTGCACCCAGTGTAGCACACACAGGGACTCAAGTGCAGGGGTGCACTGTGCGACGTATACATCCTCCCCACGCGTAACGGCTGTGTGTCCCTGACCCCGATATGCGTAAGCAAACTCTTTGGGAGATGTTAATGCCAGCGTCATTAGATTTTCAGTTACTGCTATCCGGCAGTCATAAATTCAGCACTTTTGACCTGGATCGGCTGCGGAAGCTTGCCCGTCAATTCTATCACTAAACGATGATCGTTCAAATAGGCTGGTTTG
>NW_026456265.1:0-2902 GCF_943734635.1 Anopheles cruzii | reverse complement strand
TCGAAGCAAAAGGACGATTAGTTCCCACGACCGAGCCAACACGTGGTAGCGATCACACGATTGCTGATTATTGTTACGAAAGGCCTTCGCTTCTCCTCATACGTCCGTAGGCAGCTCACACATACGGCGATCGTGATCGTGTGCTACACACAATCAGCTGTTTGGCCGATTCGCTGCACAACAAACCGGTTTCGTCCGATACAAATCGCAGCCGATCGTAGAAATTGTTCATTCTCAAAGCGATCGGTGGTTTAAGAAAAGTCAATGTGAGCTGCAATGTAACCAACACATCTACTGTACTTTGGAAAACTTTCGTATAAATATACTATCAAACAAGTTCGTATTAATGTTTGTGTTGTTGATTTGATTGAAAAAGTAATGTTTATTTGATGTTAAAACTTACACGAGTTACAACTGTTCATTAGATTAATGTGAAAACTATAATATAAACATATTTAACCCTTTTTTACACTAGTTAAAATATACGCCTACAAGTTGCATATTATTTATCATATAAAATTTATTATTAAAACGTAAGTGGGGGCCACACGGAGTGTAAAAAAGGTTGTAAAATAAATTTATTCTGTCAAATCGTTTATGCTGCGTGTGGCAGGCTTAAAATATAAACAACGTGGTTACCGAAATGCAAAACTTGTTTACATTCCTGGTTTTGGCCCGAGAAATCGAAGAAGTAAGTTGATTTCTGAATAGTTTATAGTTAAAAATAAAAAAAAACATCACAAATAAGAACTCTCGGTTTTACGCTTTACGTTTTACGTTTTACAGGGTCCGCTGAGACAGAAAGGTTTTGACACAAGCTGATCGATTTCACGATTTCATAATTTTTTTTACGTTTTATATTTTACGGATCGTGTGGCCCTCAAGTAACACAAATTGTAAAACTGAATCAAGATCCTATAATAAATTCGTTCCAAGAAGTTTAGGTTTGTTGATTTGTGCTCATTTCTTAGATACAGATACGGTAACTTAAGCGCAACATTGATTACTATTACTATTTTGTCAACGTTGATGGGCACTTTGTTAATTTGTATCTCACAGACGGTAAATAATACAAGTGAATAAAAACCGACTGTCGTATTTTTAAGTAAAGGAAACTAAACCCTAGACAAAAAAGTCGCCTTTTCAATTTTTGGTAATCCGCTTCACTGCAAACTATCCAATACTTGTTTGGTTAGAGAACGCAGGATCGTCAATGACTGAAGGATGGTTCAATAAATACGTATCTATAGATTCGCCGTTGTAAAACTTAAGCACACACAAATTCATCGAGCAAACGATTGTTTTGAATATGTTTCGTTGAAAGGGTTCTTTCGAAATCGGTTATATGCTTTTCGTGTCCTTAAGCGGAAGCGGTACAGCTTACGACGACGAAGGATCGTAGATGCTGCCGTAGAACAGAGGAAGTCTAGTTTCGTCGTGCCCAAGCAGCAGCAGGAATGGGGCATCGGCCCGGAAGTACACCGACGGTAGCGACCGGAACACCGTGGACGTCGTAATTGCCCCGCCCTCCGTGCCCTTCTCGTTGATGTCCAGCTCCACCTTGTGGATGAATTCGCTAACATGCAGCTGTTGCCGTGGCTGTTGTCGAGTCGGTTCGGGGGCTACGGTTTGATGGAAACTATTACTACTCGGCTGATTACTGGCTGGCTGTCGGTTATTTTCAGTTCCATATCGCCCGACGGTTGGCATTTCGGCCACAGAATGATGATTGTCTTCCGGAAACACTACGGACGACGGGTCGGCCGTTTCACCGAAGCGCGTCGCATACCCACTGGCAGTGATCGACGACGGCGGCGCGATCATCCCCGACAGATCGCTCTGGCCACGGTCGAAGATTGTACGCAGCCCGAGCCGCTGCAATACGTCGCGCAGGTTGATCGTGTTCGAGATGCGCATCTTCGGCAGCTGTAGGTACAACTTGCGCGTCGTCATCTTCGTCACCATGTCACCGATTATGGCCGGTGTGAGACCGCGCTGGAAGTCCTGCATGCGCTGGCGAGTCGAGTTGACCGGCATGATGATGTAGAGCGCCGTCTTGTTGCTCTGGTATGACAAGCCGACGATCCTCGCGCCGTACTCGGACGACGCATCGTAGTAGGGGAAGCAGCCGATGGCCGCCATCGTGAGAACCGGTTTGGAGGGCCGCTCGTACCCGTCCGGATAAAACGGCTTTAGTTCGGTCGCCTGCTTCTCGAACATCTCCGACCATAGCCCCTTGAAGTAGAGCGCACTGGCGACCACCATCTCTGTCTCGGCTGCGAACGACGACGAGACGATCTCACGAATCTTGCCCTCGGTACTGTGAGACGCCCACCGATTAATGTGCGCAGCCGCCCGACTCGGGTCGGACGTGAAGGGAACGTTCTCGGCCGTACTGTTGTAGTACCGCCGGGATTCATACTGAAACGTCCCGTTCAGATGCAGGCCATCCTGCACAAACACTGCGTTCGTGACGCGGATCGTATCCTTGGTGGGCGGATCATAGCCAGAATCCTCATCCGGACCATCGTCTCCGTCGTAGCATGGATTCCTCGTGCGCCAGAAGGGTGGCACGGCATCATACTGCGTCTTGGCCAGATCGTTCAACATCGCGCTGTACAGCTGGTGAATGTTGAGCAGATTGTGCTCGAACTGCTGGAAGCCCAACACTCGTACCAGTTCGCGCTTCGTCTCTCCTCCGGCACCGATCAGCATCAGTGAGAGGGCACTGGCGATGCTGACCGGTGAGAAGACACCAGCGTTGCTCTGCTGGCCCATGATCGCCCCGATCGAACGGGCCAATTCGGTGACGGCGGCCGATGCCGGATTATAGGACCAAGGAGTTCGTCCCTGCACTAGTTGCCCCTGAGGCACCCTCTGTTTCGGTCCTCGCGACTGAAAG
>NW_026456264.1:0-2903 GCF_943734635.1 Anopheles cruzii | reverse complement strand
AGACCAAGACGCGAGTTAAGCATCCGAAAGTCGCTGGCAGCGGCCGCGACCAAGGGCGACCCCGCACACGCACCAGGAAACGTGTCTTTTGGTATGGGTTTTATACCCTTTTGCTTTCTTGGGACCGCGTCACAGTTAATCGGATCATCCTACGAGCGTGTGGTGGTCCGAAAATCGGACATTGAACTGTCGCGCCCCCGTTACACGTAGAAGAGGCCGAAAAGGCTGACTTTTGGCTGAGTGAGCTGACAAAACAACAGCAAGAAGCGTCTCAAAGAGTTACGGCGCATGGGGTAAGTGAGGAAATTACTGAATTAATTGCCGCCGTGTGTCCACCAGGGACCCCTAGAAGTGTTGGCTGCTTACTGCTGATGCTGCTCTGCTTTACTAACTCTGTTGAGCACAACTGATGGTTCAATTACCTGAAAGTAGAAATAAAACTCGGGATTAGAAAAAGGATTGATTACAAAGGTGGTTGAAAGATGGAGTCGAAGCTTTTGGGCGAAAGAACAGGCAACTTCATGGGTTAAACAAAGAGATAAAATGGTTAAAAGTCATTGAACAGATGGACATTTGTGTGTAGAAAAGTGTGTAAATAACAATAAAAATTCAGGTCAATTACTGGGTTGTTCCATAAATTTTGCGGTTCAATATTAGAGGGCGCTGTTACGAGCCTTTTTTTGTTATGTTGGTACACTCTTTATATGAACGTATGTGAAGTTTCATTTCAATCTGTCACTACATTCTTTATTTACATGGCATTTAGTATCAACGTGTTACAGTATTTTTTACAATGAAAGAAATCAAGCATCGTTCAGCGATTGAATTTTTATTTTTAGAAAAGGAAATTTATGAAAGAATGTTGAAAGTCTATAAGGACTCTTCGTCTTCAAAAAGGGGGTTTAGGAATTTAAACGTGGTCGTACAAGCCACCCGAAGACAATCCACGTCAAAGACGTCTAAAAACAGCAACAACACTTGAAATCGTAGGATAAATACAGGATAGATATTGGAAAATCGTCGAGTTACTGAAGAGATTTACTAGAGGCCCTAGCGACTTCCATCTGTTTCCAGACCTAACCAAAATCATGCGTCGGTAGCGTTTTTCATCAAAAGATGACGTCATAACAGCTGTCAAAGCGTATTTTGCAGCCCTCGCAGACTCTCACTTCAGGGACGGAATTCATGAATCGAAATCTCGTTGGAACAAATGGATTGAGGTTCAGACAGACCATACTGAATAATAAAGTGTATTTCAAACCACAAACCGTGGCCATCGCTGGGGCTGTCTGTAGCCCATATGCCCTTGTGTTCCAGTGGGCCGCCGGGTCAAAAAACTAATCACAACCCACTCGGAGCCGCGCCGCACCACAACAAAGGGATCGGAGCTGTGAAGATCAAAAACAATAAACGGAACCCCCGACCCGACCCGACCCAACGCTCAGCTAAACCAATCTCGTGCGCCGCTCCGAGAGAAGTTAATCTGCCAACCTATTCAACCGGAATGACACACGGAATTCATTCTCTCTCACTCTCGCTCGTGCGCTCACTCGCTCTTGACAAAGAAAAAAAAAACGCTTCAATTAACTCCCGATCTAATGGCCCCGCCGCGCCACCGATTACACCGGCAAACCGCACACCATAAATTGCACACATTATCACTCGCCGGTGGCGCACACAGCACCGGCACCACCACCACCACCACCAGAACGTGGCGCCATCGTCGGATGGCGGCAACGGGGCCTTTGAAGTGGGCCGCACGAGGGACTTCAGAGCTCACCGCCCGACCGGGTCGGTCAGGCGGGGAGGAAGAGCGTTATTAATTGCTATCGCCAGGGCCGACGACGGGTGGAGGCCGCCGGCCGTGTGGACTCGGAAATTAATTCGCATCGATCGATGATGCGGGACCAGGCTGCCAGAAGCGTCCCACGTGCGCCACCCCATCACACCTACCTTCGAGATGGGGGATGTTATTCTTCGCACACCGCACGGCTTCGACTCCCGGAGAAGGCCGGCCGGCCGCCACTAACATCTATAAAACACGGCCCCAAAACATCCTCCAAAACAACGAGCGTGCGAGAGGTCCCGATCCGTGGTTTTTTGACGTTAGTTAGGCAAAATGGCGCGGACCGCTAACCCACACAACACAACCCAACGGGGAAAAAAAAAGTGGATTACGGCGAGCACAAAAAATTCCATTCGAATAAGTCATCAACTCCGGGGTCCGCTCGACTCTCGTTGGAGGCGGCCGACGAGACGACCACGACGACGAGACGACGTTGCACAAACGCCCCCCGCTACCACCCCCGGGGTCCGGACCGGAAAGTAAACAAACCCCGCCGGCCTCACCGCGAACCGGGCTCGGCTAGAACAAACAACGACGATGATGATGCCGTCGGGCGCGGTGTTACTCCTTATGTGCACACCACCACTGGCGCGGACTTTCTCCCGAGGACCGCCGGCCTTCACCGCCGAACGGGTGAACATTGTTTCAGGTTCGGCCCAATCATTGCCGAAAAACCTACCGTTCCTCTGTTTACACACCATGGCGATCGGGACACTTAAGTGCAGCCGGGACGCCGCCTGGGCGGCCATTGTTGTCATCGGCACCACATCAAACAACACGCCATCATCATCCCCCATTTAGAGAGTTTCCGAAGAAGTGTTTCCGTTGGTGCCCTCTTCTCGGTCCAGATCCGGGGTCCAGGAGGTACCTCCCCGATGCCAGTGTTTGCTCTTTCAGAGTCAGCCGCTCGAAGTGGAGCGAAGCAGCGCCCGCTACATTCCCAAACCGTGGCATTCCCGGGGTGGCGACTAAAGCAAACCCCAGAAAATACGCGCCACACGGAGAGACGTTCTCTAAATGGGTGGAAAACAAAAGTTGGGTAAACAACACGAAAATC
>NW_026456263.1:0-2906 GCF_943734635.1 Anopheles cruzii | reverse complement strand
GCGACAGTTAAGCGGGCAGATCGATATTCTCGCCGCTTAACTGACAATGCTCCTAAATAGATTAAATTAGATATTAGGAAATCCTTTTTTAAGCTGAAAGGAAATCTTGTTTTCCCTAAAACTGAATGAAGTTGCTTCTAATAAACTGTGTTCAATAATAGATATAGCGTTGATTGAATAGATATATCTTTTATATGTACTATATAAAGTTATTCAACTTCTGATGGTACTCCCTATGGCCAGTAAATGAACTAATAGTGTGATCTTCAGTAGTAAGTTTTAAGCAAATTTATCCGATATGTTATCCAACAAACCTTGTTATTGAGTAGTGCGTGATGTTGTTGACATCTAGTTTTCACTTCATGCCTCATTTCTAAATCAGGATTAAGCACTTCTGCTTCCAGTACACAAACGCGGTTACCGTCACACGTCACCGGATTACGTGGGCAAATGTGTGGCAAAGTGGTGCCCCTTTTCCACATCACGCCCAAGGAAAACGTGTCGCCGAGTTTCCCGATTAGCTTGACTGACTGTTGATACACGAGTGACACTGTGGTTAGATGCTAAACTATCATAGCACCCAGCAAAGCCTCAGGAAGATGAATTTAAGTCGCATGAATGCCACGGTTTCACGCCAACGAGGATTACCCGGACGGGTTCTTTTCGCAGGTCTAAGCATAACCACGTCACATTCTGTGGCTACCGTGAATACCTGTGGGCTTCACTAGCAGCCATAACATTGATTTTAAATGGTTTGCTACAAGAAAAAAAGGGGAAACGGAGTTCTGAACTAAGAGATGCTCTGGCTGCACTCTGGCCCTAAACTTGACGGAAATGATTGATGGATTCTAAGTGTAGGCAAAGGATGAAGTGGGGGCTTTTCACTGTCAGTTGTGCGCGTCAAATCTGTTTGATATGTCGCTATTTTGAAAAATATGGCCAAGATGATGGTAGTATCGTCACATTAGATCAGTCTGAAAGCTGCTCCAGTTGGTGCTATAGTGTGAATGACAGTGACTAAGCTGTGCCTAAAATAGCGATAGTCGGAACAACTAAAACAATCTGCCGTCGGTTGAGTCTTTGCAGAAAGTCACAGAAGTTTTGTTCGCTGAAAGTGGTTACCAAGTCGTGAAGTGATCAATTTTTACACATTCCACTACTATGCTACACAATTCTTTCCTTTGTATTGGAATTGCAACTGTTTTATGTTTTTTGCTGGATAAGCATGCAACTTACAGTAATGTAGATATTAAATTGTTTGCACTTTCGAATTTAAACATATCTCTGCAACCTATTCTTTTTTAGAGGAGAATTGTCCGAAGTAAGCATCTATTACATGAATTTATCTTTAAGAATGCGTGATCAAGAGAGTAGGATATTGTTCCGCTAAATGTATAATGTCTAAACCTATTTAAAGCTTCTAAGTAAATCGTTAAAACTACGTTGGAATGGAGCAGTTGGAATAGAACCGGGGGTGTTTTCACGTCTTTTTAAGTGCAGTTAATAATGACCGTTTGCACAACTTTGACAGCAGTATCCCGGACGAAAGTAACTAAGACAAACGAAACATAAATCAAGTGTTGTGCGTACTTTGGGCAAACCGGTCATTGGATTCCATAGGTAGAAAAGAAGTGAGATATTTTTAATGGCACGTTTGCGTCCTACACCGTCCATTTGCCTAAGGATGTTTACTATCGCAGTTTGCAACGTTTTGATCACGGTAAACAACCGTAGCGTAAGTGATAAATTTGTTTCCTATTCCGTCCAACAGTTACAATAACGGTCGAAGGAGATGTGTAGCCAAAAGCTAACAATTCATACGCAAATCGAATGAAGAAAGTTTGTTTGCATTTGCTACCGATGTCATCGGTTGCATGTGCTCGGAACAGTTGGCAGACGCATACCCTTGGAGTGACATTACCACTGACGCTGGTCCTCGGTGGTTCCTGGTTCGGGTTGACGCACACAAAACTCAACCTCCGACCGGTAGTGACCATGGGCCACCTTAGTGCTGCATGGGTGTGCTAAGAAGGTCCTGTCACATCCTGCATGCTGTCGATTCGCTTTCTGTTTCGGGAGTTGAGTCGTGGTTTCGAGGGTTTACCGTTGCACTGCCATCGGATGTGGCCGGGGGTTCGTTTTATAATGACAAAACAATTCCCAAGCCCAAGTCTCCAGGCAGTTTGCATAGTGGCCGCTGTACGCCGAGATGGGGCTGTGATGAAGTAGTGTGGCGACTGGCGGTAGGTGGTTGATGGGTTGGAGATGGTAATTTAGTTCTCCGTTCTCCGAGGTATGGCGAAGAGCAAATATGCACAATTCGGGTCGTTTGCTTTTTTGTTCATATCGTGCATCTCCTAGCTACGGCGGGACCTACACAACCCGAAAAGTTGAACCCACGAATCACGTAACAGACGCGTCGAGGAGCAGGAAGTGTTGAAAACACACAAAAATGGGCTCAGAAGGAACCCCAGAGAGAGAAAGAGAAAGAGAGACATACGAAGAGAAAAAGAGAGAAAGAGAGAGAAGGAGAGAGCTTCAAGCGCAATCTGTGTCCTGCTAATGGCGGATGCAGTGTGTGTGTGGGTAGTAGCTGTGAAAAGTGTCAACGGTCTTAAACTTTCACGGCACCGGCCTAGTTTGGAATTGATCGCTGCCGGAGCCCTGTCTGACCTGACTCCACGGGGGGTGGCCGATGGTGCAAAAAATGGTGCTGTAGAGTAAACATGCATGCTTTCCGGTTGAAAGATCAAAAGAAGCGGTCGGTACTTCGAGCGCCCTGGCAGGCGAGCGGGTCTGGTCCTGTCTGTGGAGACGACGCACTCGCCGAGACAGCGTAGAACGGGCGAAGGTGGAGGCCTGTGGCTTGACTCGCATCCAAGCGAAAGAAAAACTTCTACTAGGTC
>NW_026456262.1:0-2909 GCF_943734635.1 Anopheles cruzii | reverse complement strand
GGTTGTATATTTTATGACTTTTACTTTCGTCGGCCGTCGTTGACGCCTTTGCCTGTGTGAAGTGTCGCATACAATCCCATACAAGACAACGCAATTTGCCGATCCGAACTTTCATTTCCCGAACGCACGTCTGCTGTCTGCAGTGTGCTTGAGTGAGCAGTATGTCAAAGTCAGCCAACGAATCGTCGCTCATAAACGCTCCGAAAGTTTCTTGTGCTTTCAAAGTTCGAAAGCTGGTAGTTCGAAACTTCGGTCATTCGAAAGTTCGGTCGGTCGTTGGTTGGTTGGTCGAAGTTTGACCTATGACACGATAATTGCTTCCCCTTCCTTCGGGACACCCACCACCGCACAAACTCCGTGTATATCCATCCATTTATATTTATGTTACGTTTATGTAACCAAATTAATTAAGCGGTTGATGCGTTCCGTGTGTTGGTGTTCTCCCTCGCTGGCGTTCCGACTCTGAGCACTTCCGAACATGAACGACAAACTGACTGGCGTTGATTTGATCCCCACTTAGGCGTAGCAAATTATCACTTTATCAGTGTCCCCCGGCGGCCCCCCTTGGGCATAGATAAAGGAGTTCACCGAAAAAAAGAGGCATGCCCGCGATAATAAATTATTTGCCCCTTAACTGGCGGGGGGCCGGCGATCCATCCCCGGATCGCTTCATCTTTAGCTAATAAAACATACTCTCGACCGCCGAGTACATCAATCAACGGACGAACGATGCGAAGATGCGAAGACATCAGACCGAATAAGTGGGAATTAAATCGCAGTTCCCTCCCCGTCGCACCACCCCTTGCTGTGTGGTAGTGTGTGCGAGTAGATAGTGAGATACACTTGCACGCGCGCGCGTCAGCACGAAGAGAAAGCGAGACGCGCGGAGGAGGACGGAGACGGCAGACGGAACGGAAATTATATACATATGAGTGTGCAGCGACATTCAAATCAAAATCGTTTTTCCAATTTTCAGTCCATCCGCACCACCACACCACCACGCCAGCCACCGAACGAATCGATGCCGCGCTCGAAGGACATGATGTTATCTTGCTTTCTCCCGCTCCGTTTAATAGCTTTCCTGTCAAATGGTCTGCTTTCCTGCTCTCGTTTACACACACTCGAAGCACGACCTTTCTCTGGCGGAAGGGGTTGCTGTCAGAGGGGCCCCCTTCCGCCACGCCTTCTTGAGCAACGTTTGCCTGCGCGTGTGTATGTGTGTGTGCGCTTGCTCACTCGCTCACGTGCGCGCCGTCCCACTTCACGCTCCGTCCGTCTCGCTCGCACTCACTGCACCAACACACACACAGAGCGGGGCAGTAATAATATACGACGACGACGACGACGAACGGTGGTGTGTGCGCGGAATATGAATGTAATTCTATGCTCCATTAGTGCGCGCGCGGGGAGTCGATTATCTTTTACTGCCCTCATGATGTGTTTGTTTCTCAAATCAGACAAATGGTTTCAGTTGTAAATTGACATTCGGAGTTTTTGTTAATAGTCGATAAATTGACATTGAGCAGTGTGCGCGCGCTGTTGCCGGTGCTGCTTGCTGCTCTCTCCGGTCCGGTCCGGTGCCGGGAGTTCTCGCTCTACCTTCTTCTCCGTGTTTTCGTGGGTTTTCGTTTCGGTGAGGTGAGGTTCGCTTTTCGGCACCGCTCGCTGTCATTATTATTGTTGTTATCGTTATTATTATTGTTATTACTGTTATTAGTGCGTTATAGCCGCTTCCGTTCCGCCCGTTGCCGCCGCGTGTTTCGGTGTTTTTTCCTTCTTCCTTCTTCTCCTCTCTCTCTGCGGTTCGTTGTTACGAGGGGGCGAGCGCGCTGTTTATATCAATTAAGCGATCTGTTTAAACGTTTTTTCGCCGCCTCTCTCGCTCGCTCGCACATTCCGCAGCGCGCCAGCGAGAGACAGAGTGAGTGGTGGTGCGGGTTTCGCAGAACACCATTAGCCCTTGCGCCCGACCTCGACTCCGAGAAGCCCATTATAGCGGGGCACAGAGCGGCCTGTCAACTAATTATTTGGCTTTGCGGCGTTCGCTTCCGTCATTCGCAGTGAAAGCAACAAGCACCGCCGCCGCCGCCGTCAAGTTCTGTGTGCCGTTGGCGCAAGTGTGTATGGCGCCTTCGGCCGGCGGATGATCGCCTCGTTACCGCGAAGCACGTTGATATATTTACATACGCTGCTGTACTGTGCTGTGTGTGTGTGCGCTGGAGAATAGTGTGTCATCATTGTTGTCGCGGACTACTACTGGATTTGGTTTGCGCTGGGTCGGTGTCAGTCGGCCATCGGGCGGGCGCCGCGGATCTAGAGCTCTCTCCCTCGCTCTTTCGCGCTCCTATTATCTCCGTGTTTCGATTCGCACACGCGACCGCGTGTGTTGTGCGATTTATTTCGTTTATGCGCAGCCGGGGAACACAACACGCCGGGTAAGTGGCCCGCACACTTTGCGATGGACTTTTGGAGGTCCGCTCGGTTCGGCTTTAATTGCTACCGCGACGCACCAGTGAGTGATTACGAGGACTGGAACACACGGGGGGAGGGAGGGTTAAGTGATTGTTGTTCCGTTGACGCTTTCCAACCCGTGACTCATCGGGCGCGCGAGCACGCGGCCGGTTTTGAAAGTGACACACCGTGCGAATAAATTGCGCGTTGTTTGTGGCTCGAGTGCGTGTGCTCTCCTGATGTCTTGCGCATGAAAATTTCGATTACTCGTAAGTCCGGCCAATGGTTCAAAGGCACACTTTGTTACGGGGCCTCCCTGCCCCACTCATTATCTGCCAATTACCACCTCGGCGCTTTGATAGTCGTCAAGAAGTAGGCGACGACCGGCGCGCTTCCTTGGAATTAAGCGCGACACACACACACACACATTTCTCGGTGGCACAACGTGACAACCGTCG
>NW_026456261.1:0-2909 GCF_943734635.1 Anopheles cruzii | reverse complement strand
GGTTGTATATTTTATGACTTTTACTTTCGTCGGCCGTCGTTGACGCCTTTGCCTGTGTGAAGTGTCGCATACAATCCCATACAAGACAACGCAATTTGCCGATCCGAACTTTCATTTCCCGAACGCACGTCTGCTGTCTGCAGTGTGCTTGAGTGAGCAGTATGTCAAAGTCAGCCAACGAATCGTCGCTCATAAACGCTCCGAAAGTTTCTTGTGCTTTCAAAGTTCGAAAGCTGGTAGTTCGAAACTTCGGTCATTCGAAAGTTCGGTCGGTCGTTGGTTGGTTGGTCGAAGTTTGACCTATGACACGATAATTGCTTCCCCTTCCTTCGGGACACCCACCACCGCACAAACTCCGTGTATATCCATCCATTTATATTTATGTTACGTTTATGTAACCAAATTAATTAAGCGGTTGATGCGTTCCGTGTGTTGGTGTTCTCCCTCGCTGGCGTTCCGACTCTGAGCACTTCCGAACATGAACGACAAACTGACTGGCGTTGATTTGATCCCCACTTAGGCGTAGCAAATTATCACTTTATCAGTGTCCCCCGGCGGCCCCCCTTGGGCATAGATAAAGGAGTTCACCGAAAAAAAGAGGCATGCCCGCGATAATAAATTATTTGCCCCTTAACTGGCGGGGGGCCGGCGATCCATCCCCGGATCGCTTCATCTTTAGCTAATAAAACATACTCTCGACCGCCGAGTACATCAATCAACGGACGAACGATGCGAAGATGCGAAGACATCAGACCGAATAAGTGGGAATTAAATCGCAGTTCCCTCCCCGTCGCACCACCCCTTGCTGTGTGGTAGTGTGTGCGAGTAGATAGTGAGATACACTTGCACGCGCGCGCGTCAGCACGAAGAGAAAGCGAGACGCGCGGAGGAGGACGGAGACGGCAGACGGAACGGAAATTATATACATATGAGTGTGCAGCGACATTCAAATCAAAATCGTTTTTCCAATTTTCAGTCCATCCGCACCACCACACCACCACGCCAGCCACCGAACGAATCGATGCCGCGCTCGAAGGACATGATGTTATCTTGCTTTCTCCCGCTCCGTTTAATAGCTTTCCTGTCAAATGGTCTGCTTTCCTGCTCTCGTTTACACACACTCGAAGCACGACCTTTCTCTGGCGGAAGGGGTTGCTGTCAGAGGGGCCCCCTTCCGCCACGCCTTCTTGAGCAACGTTTGCCTGCGCGTGTGTATGTGTGTGTGCGCTTGCTCACTCGCTCACGTGCGCGCCGTCCCACTTCACGCTCCGTCCGTCTCGCTCGCACTCACTGCACCAACACACACACAGAGCGGGGCAGTAATAATATACGACGACGACGACGACGAACGGTGGTGTGTGCGCGGAATATGAATGTAATTCTATGCTCCATTAGTGCGCGCGCGGGGAGTCGATTATCTTTTACTGCCCTCATGATGTGTTTGTTTCTCAAATCAGACAAATGGTTTCAGTTGTAAATTGACATTCGGAGTTTTTGTTAATAGTCGATAAATTGACATTGAGCAGTGTGCGCGCGCTGTTGCCGGTGCTGCTTGCTGCTCTCTCCGGTCCGGTCCGGTGCCGGGAGTTCTCGCTCTACCTTCTTCTCCGTGTTTTCGTGGGTTTTCGTTTCGGTGAGGTGAGGTTCGCTTTTCGGCACCGCTCGCTGTCATTATTATTGTTGTTATCGTTATTATTATTGTTATTACTGTTATTAGTGCGTTATAGCCGCTTCCGTTCCGCCCGTTGCCGCCGCGTGTTTCGGTGTTTTTTCCTTCTTCCTTCTTCTCCTCTCTCTCTGCGGTTCGTTGTTACGAGGGGGCGAGCGCGCTGTTTATATCAATTAAGCGATCTGTTTAAACGTTTTTTCGCCGCCTCTCTCGCTCGCTCGCACATTCCGCAGCGCGCCAGCGAGAGACAGAGTGAGTGGTGGTGCGGGTTTCGCAGAACACCATTAGCCCTTGCGCCCGACCTCGACTCCGAGAAGCCCATTATAGCGGGGCACAGAGCGGCCTGTCAACTAATTATTTGGCTTTGCGGCGTTCGCTTCCGTCATTCGCAGTGAAAGCAACAAGCACCGCCGCCGCCGCCGTCAAGTTCTGTGTGCCGTTGGCGCAAGTGTGTATGGCGCCTTCGGCCGGCGGATGATCGCCTCGTTACCGCGAAGCACGTTGATATATTTACATACGCTGCTGTACTGTGCTGTGTGTGTGTGCGCTGGAGAATAGTGTGTCATCATTGTTGTCGCGGACTACTACTGGATTTGGTTTGCGCTGGGTCGGTGTCAGTCGGCCATCGGGCGGGCGCCGCGGATCTAGAGCTCTCTCCCTCGCTCTTTCGCGCTCCTATTATCTCCGTGTTTCGATTCGCACACGCGACCGCGTGTGTTGTGCGATTTATTTCGTTTATGCGCAGCCGGGGAACACAACACGCCGGGTAAGTGGCCCGCACACTTTGCGATGGACTTTTGGAGGTCCGCTCGGTTCGGCTTTAATTGCTACCGCGACGCACCAGTGAGTGATTACGAGGACTGGAACACACGGGGGGAGGGAGGGTTAAGTGATTGTTGTTCCGTTGACGCTTTCCAACCCGTGACTCATCGGGCGCGCGAGCACGCGGCCGGTTTTGAAAGTGACACACCGTGCGAATAAATTGCGCGTTGTTTGTGGCTCGAGTGCGTGTGCTCTCCTGATGTCTTGCGCATGAAAATTTCGATTACTCGTAAGTCCGGCCAATGGTTCAAAGGCACACTTTGTTACGGGGCCTCCCTGCCCCACTCATTATCTGCCAATTACCACCTCGGCGCTTTGATAGTCGTCAAGAAGTAGGCGACGACCGGCGCGCTTCCTTGGAATTAAGCGCGACACACACACACACACATTTCTCGGTGGCACAACGTGACAACCGTCG
>NW_026456260.1:0-2913 GCF_943734635.1 Anopheles cruzii | reverse complement strand
TTCCTTCCAACGCGCTCCCCCTTCGATCGTTGACTGTGAAAGTAAACCATCAGATAGTATACAAGCAGCTCCGAGCAGGAAACTGTAAACAAACGATCGAGCAAATAGCCACCACACACACGGGGTGTCTTTAGTGTTACAAGTTGTTGAGATAAAATGGAATCTTATTTGGGCCACTTACGAGCCAAACGACGTAACACTAAAATAACAAACACGAAGCAACGTTCGTTCAGTTGGACAACTCTACGTGTGTGCGGCAAGAAAAAGGGTTGGAATGCCTGACGCCCGCATTCGTCCAAGTCGATGGTGGTTCCAGTTGAACGGGCGCTGCGGGCGCTAATTCTGAAATAAGCTTCACCCCACCCGGCATTCATTCTACATTTTGGACAACCCTTCCGGGGCGAGGTAATTACCGAGGCCGCCACTGACCGACCAATCTCGAGGCTCGAAAGCCCAAAAAGCCCACCGTCACCCTTGATCGACACACGATCCACGATGCTGACGCATCACGCAACAACCACATAGCGGAGAAACAGAATCCTTGGCCACGGCAAGGAGCCAACAAACGCACACATGTTCAACCACGGAATCTCTGTAAACAGCAACATCCGTTGCTCGAGATGAAGGAGATCGAACGATCTTGCGAGTGGAACAAAACGAAGATCAAACGTCACCCAAATTGCACGTCGTTCGTGAATCACCATCTTGTCTGGATTTCTCGTGTTCGCTTCTCGCTCTTCTCCATTCTCCGCGCGATGGGCTTTCCACTCCGCCACAAAGGAAGGCGCGAAAAGCATGCAAACGGGCAAGAAGAAAACATCGCCGCCTTAAACCGGATCGGACCGCCGTCTCTCGTACCGTTTTCTTGTTGTGTGTCTTTCTCAATCTTCGTATATCACCCGCAGCTGCGCGGCCAGTTCTTTCGTACTTTACACGGACTGCCCCACTGCTTGCGTGGAGAATTCAGCGGGGGACTCACGCATCGTCGTCTGGACACACCTGAGCTGAGCAATACTCCCGGAAAGGGGGTAGGGAGGCCGGACAAGAATAGGCCCACGGGGCCCACGAAAACCGTTGACGAGATCAGCCGCGCGCTCTCTCGTTCTCAATCTATTCCGGGATCGGCGATCCTTGTCACGATCGTCACTGGAACGAAGTAAGAGAACAGGTTCTACCCCGATGGCCTGCTTTTGACGACGAATTATGAAAAGTGCGATGTCCAGTGGGCCACCCTTTCGTTTGGCCCTTATACTCGTTGCTTTGCGGTTTCACCACAAACACACACACACACACGCGCGGGTCGGACAGCATAAACACTGGCTCGCAATGCTGGGGATTGAAGGAAGATCGAAGCAGTCACAGCTTCAGTTTCTCTCCTTTGCAAGAAATGATGCCCACTAGATGCACTGATAAACGCGGCGTGTGATCAGCTGTTGAATTTTTCACTTTACCCAATCATGGCTTCCCGGAAACGGGAGCACAAGAACTATCGGACACATACAGACACAAACACACAGGCCAATCCACAAACACACACACACACTTACTCTGCTGGAACGGGGCGCTGGTCCACAACCAACTTTTCAACCAACTTTTTTCACTATCTCTCCGTTCCGGCGCCGCCGTCGTTTCCGTTGAGTGAAACGCTTTTCGGTCGATCGATTTGCAGAGAAACACACGCAGCGCCGTGCAGTTTGTTGCACCAAACAATGTAAAGGAAACTCGAGATTGTGCACTTACTCTCTTTGAACGCAATCAATTTTTGAGAAAACAAGCAACAACACTCTCTAAAAATATTTTTTCTTTTGTTGATTTTCCATAAACAAGAAACGTCAAAATGTTGTTTTTATGAATCCGCCCGATTTTTGAACCTAACTAAGACACTGCGAACCTAACTTTGATGACGAACCTGACACCCGAGTCAACCTACGAGAATCCCGAAAAAACCCGAGTCAACCTACGAAAATCCCGAAGGTAACTCACAATTCATCCGTCATGCGGTTTTTTTCTTAACGCACTGTGGGGAATTTACACTGCTGGCCAATTAAATAGGTAAATGTATTTAAGCTGCGTTATTTGATCATTTTTCAAAACCTATTGAATTCACAGGTATTACAATGACAGCATAAGATAGAAGTACTAAAAATATGATAAAGATAGTCTAAAATAAGTGAAAAATTCAAGAAATTCGCGTATTACAATAGGAAGCAGTTAAAAGTACCTGGTCAATAAAATAGGTAATTCTGCGTGTATGTCAAATTTTAATAAATTTACACGGTTTACTCTTTTTCTATTGTCAAAAACCATATTTTATTTCAACTGGGTTACTGACTAAACCCGTATATCCACCGTTGTTTTGGAGCACTTTATGGACTCTTCTTGGCAGCGAATCGACCAAATCCTGAAAAGTTTATACTGGAAAGGAATACCAGTCTTGCTGCAATTTTTGCCTCAATTCATCTTTGTTTGAAAACTATTGTCCAGCTAACTTTTGCTTCAAGGTATTCCACAAGTTTTGAAAATGGTTTAAGTCAGGAGACTGACTTGGCCAAGGCGTAACTGACACATTATTGCCATCACACCACGATTTCATAAGCTATGACGTATGCTTGCGATCGTTTTCTGGTTGAAATATCCATCTCAGTGGCATGATTTCTTCTACGTAAGGTAGCATAAACGTCTTTCATGATTCACTTTTACTCGAAAGCATTCATGGTGCTGTGTACTCTGAAATAGGGACCTACACCAGATCATGAAAAATATCCCCAAATCATGATACTTCCACCTACATGTTTAAAAATTTTTTTTGCAAACCTGGGATGGAATTATTTGCTAGCAGGTCATCAAACATTACACTGAGAGTCAGAGTTCGGCGTTGCTTTTGTACCTTGCGCCTTCGTTGCGTAGATTCTT
>NW_026456259.1:0-2914 GCF_943734635.1 Anopheles cruzii | reverse complement strand
CTAACTTAACAGAACGTGTTTTTACTCAGCTCCGCTATCCTGCAACAGGTTATGGGCCCAGGCCACGCGGTGTGATCCAGAAAGTTCTTATTGCTTTTTCACTTGGGCGAAGTTTTCTATTCCGATTAGTCGCAGTGAGAAAAGTATTAGATAATGGATACTTCAAAGCTGAGTATGGAACGATTGAACAATCGTAATTACCGTTCGTGGTCATTTAAGGTGCAAATGGTGATGATACGCGAAGGCACATGGAGTTACGTTGACCCGGGAACGCCACCAGATAAAATCACCGACGCTTGGCGAGATGGCGATTTGAAGGCAAGGGCAACGATCGCGCTGCTGGTGGAGGACAACCAGCACAGTCTAATAATCACCAAAACGACAGCGAAAAGCACATGGGAAGCGCTGCGAGCACACCATCATAAAGCCACTCTAACTGGTAAGGTCGCGTTGCTGAAGGAAATTTGTAAAGCGAATTACATAGAGGGCGATAATATGGAATCGTTCTTGTACGAGATGGAAGATCTTTATTCGCGGTTGGAAAATTCCGGCGAAAAGCTTTCACAGTACATGCAGGTCGCAATGATTTTGCGAAGCCTTCCCAAGTCATTCCATGCGCTAACCACCGCTTTGGAAAGCCGTTCGGATGAAGAGCTGACAATGGAGCTCGTCCGAAGCAAACTCATCGATGAGAGCGAAAAATTATTCGGTGGAGTAACGAAGGAGGTGGAGGAGGAGCGAGTGCTGAAAACAGTCCACAAACCGAGTGCAGAGGATATTGTTTGTTTCTTTTGTGGCAAACCCGGCCACAAGAAGCGGGCGTGCAAGCAATTCCTGAAGCAGAAACACAACGGCAACAGGATAGAGACAGAGAGAGCGACAGCAGTGCGCGAAGACGACAAAGCGTCAGTCTGCTTTACTGTACGATCGAGTGTTCCTGGAATTGCGCGTGAATGGCTGATTGACTCCGGTGCAGTGTCGCACTTAGCCAACGATGAAAAGTTATTTATCCGGTTGGACAAAAGCATGCATCGAGATATTTACACAGTGGACGGAAAACTGCTTCGCACGAAGGGCATAGGGGATTGCAAGATTCAATGTGTTAATGATTGCGGTAAAACGGTTTCGCTGACATTAACGGACGTTATCTTTACCCCAGGGATTGACTGCAACCTAATATCAGTGGCCAAACTTGCTAGTAAGGGTGTTCGTGTGGAATTCGACAACACTAACTGCAAGTTACATTACGGTGCGACAGTCGTCGCAATGGCTGATAAAGTCGGTGGGCTATACCGACTTAACATGGCAGCTGAACGGGCAATGTCAGTGCATGACAGCCGGCACAACAAGGAGTACGTGAATTCGTGGCATCGTAGGCTTGGGCAACGAGACCCGGCAGCTCTGAAGGTTAAGGTGCTTCAACGGAAGCAGCCGGAAAAGGAAGAGTTGTTGCAGAAGCAGGAAGAGATGTTGCGGAAGCAGGAAAAGCGACTAAAGAGTGGGTATAACTCGGGAAAGTCGGCGTGCTTCGAGTGCAAGAAGCGAACGAAAAGCTTGTTAGAATCGATGGATAATTCCTCGAAGGAAGAGATGAGTCATGGCTTGTCGAGGAAGAGTTCATATATCGATCAGTCAAATGGTCTGAAAGGAAGATCTTTCGCAGTCAGCGTTAGTCAGGAACAGTCGGAACAGAAGTGCTGCGGGCTTTTGGTGAAAGCATTGGGCAATCTGGAAGCCGAGTTGGACAAAGAACGCAAACAGCGGGCGGCGGCAGTGGCCGCAAAGGAGAGGCTCGAGAATGACTTCAAGGACATGGAGGCAACACTCGAGGTGAACAATAAGGTGATGGTAGACGTCATACGGGAGCGCGTGGGTCTGCAGGACAAGGTCACGAAGCTGCAGCAGGAAGCGAAAAACATCACGCAGCCGTTGGACGATGCCGAACATAAGACTTCGGTGGCCATCAAGGGTGCTAGTAATCTAGATAGTCAACTGACCGAATCGCAGCAACTGTTGGAGGAGGAAACGCGCAAGAAGCTAATCCTCAGTTCGAAGCTGTGTCAGATCGAGTCCGAGAAGCAGGCGCTCATGGAGCAGCTGGATGTGAACGAGAAGGCCAGGAAGAGCTACGAAAAGCTGACTGAGTCGAACGTTACGATCCAGGATATGAGGAAACGCTTTGAGGAAGAGTCAAAACTGACTAAGGGGCTGGAAGAGCTAAAGAGAAAGATTCAGTCGGAGCTGGAGGATGAGAACAGCGTCGATCTGGATGGGGCGGGCCATGGGCTCGAGACGGAGCAACAGGCCAGGTTGGTGGCTCAGGGGGCCACGTTCAAGCAGATCGGACGCGCCCTCTCGGAGGACGGAGCACGGCGAGGACGCGAGCAGCTGCAGCGTGCCCAGGAGACACTGGCACGGTTGGCGGAGTAAGCCCGGAGACGGATCAGTGCGAGCTACGAGCGGATCGTGGAGCAGCAGGCGTTTGACGCGCAGCTCAACGAGTTCGCCGACTGGATGGATCACTGCGGGCGAGCATCGGGGAGCTGGAGCGCGGGACGGCCCTGGACGAGGTGGAACTGCCACGCAGAGTGTGACGCGGTTGGTGCAGGCGCAACGGCAAGAGCCGTTGAGGGTGGTTGAACTAAGAAGGCCTCGTGAGGCAGTGTGGGTCAAGCCGACCAGTGTTGAGGAAGAGTGTTGGAGTATTGGAGTTAGTGTTCACATTGGCAACACTGACTGGAATTGTATCGATTGCATAATTGGCAACACTGTCCTTCTGACAGTTGTATTATCCTAATTGGCAACACTGTTCTTCTGACAGTTTTATTTAACGCCGTAATAAATTCCTTCTTTTCCTGTCGTACCTCCTAACTTAACAGAACGTGTTTTTACTCAGCTCCGCTATCCTGCAACA
>NW_026456258.1:0-2915 GCF_943734635.1 Anopheles cruzii | reverse complement strand
CTCATGAAAATAGATACGCAGAACGATAAGAACGACACAGCCAATCAGTACAGATTCGCACAGTTATACACCGAATTCCAGACAGACCTTAATGGCAATAACATAACAGTAAAGGATCTAAAATTCACTTCAGTAGAAAACACTAATGCCGATTCTCCGAAAATAGTAATCTTAAACAGCAGAACCTCCTTCACCGAACTATCCACGCTGGAAGACATTCCGCACGGGCTCAAAGATTTTACGGTAGACAACATTGTCACAATCCCCTCGAGCAGAATATACGGATTAATTTTGGAAGGGAAAAGCAACTCCTTGACGAAAGCCGAAACTTTTTTTAACCGCTTTAATCAAGTATTGTTAACGTATTCCGAAAAGGAAGGGTTAAGCGGCGAAATCGACGTCATCTCTTTCAGAGAGATTAGGCAGCTCGAAATATTGCAAATGCTACAGTTTTTGGGAACCAAGCATGGAGTTTCCTTTAAAGTTTTCAATGCAGGTATGAAAAGGATAGAAATATCAGGAGATGAGATCGACACGGTGTTGCGCGAATTTCACGATGCACCATTAGGAGGGCACGTGGGAGCAAGACGTCTGAAAAAGAGGATCGAAAATATTTACCACTGGAAGGACATGAGAAAAGACATCGAAAGTTACGTTCGTAAATGCGACTCTTGCCAACGAAACAAAATTTGTAAATACACCAAAGTCCCCATGAAAATTACTACGACATCAGTCGAGCCGTTGGAGAAGGTCTACATGGATATTGTAGTCTTACCCGAATCTGAACAGGGAAACAGATATGGATTAGTGATGCAGGATGATTTAACGAGGCACCTAACAGTGGCAGCAATGGAGAACCAAGAGGCTAACACGGTTGCGAGAACGTTTGTCGAGAATTACATCTGTCAGTACGGAACACCAAAGGAATTGGTAACCGACCAAGGCGCGAATTTCATGGGCCAGGTTATGAAAAACATTTGCAAGATTTTGAAGATCAAGAAAATAAACACAAGCGCATACCACCCACAGGCCAATCTGGTAGAAAGAGCCAATAGGGAACTGAAAATTTATTTGAGACAATTCGTTGGGGGCAATGCACAAATCTGGGACCAGCAAATCCCATATTTTTGCTTCGAATATAATACAACCGTAAACTCCTCGACAGGATATACTCCCTACGAGCTTTTGTTTGGACGGGAACCAAGGATTCCCGCAACCATATACCAGGGCAGCAATAGTGACCCCACGTATCGCGATTATGCGCAGGAAATGAAAGCCATATTTAAAAATATCCACTCAGTAGCTAAAGATAATTTGATCAAATCCAAGGAAAAACGGAAGGAAGTGTACGATAAGAATACGAAAGAATGGCAGCCGATGTGGGGAGAACAAGTCCTAATACAGGCCAATCCAATGGGCGTGGGAGCCAAGCTACAAAACACTTGGCGGGGACCTTACTTAGTAGTTGACTTACCAACCGAGCAAACTACTATCGTGAAGAATGGTAACAAATTCGAAAGGATTCATAACAATCGCTTAAAAAAATATTACGAATAGGGAACTTCCAGAAGTCACAAACGGAGGCGAAGGAAAAAGATAGACAGCAAAGATACGGCAAAGGTTAGAACAGGATCGACTAGATAGTAAGTCATAGAGACACTTAAATATGAAAGTGGGGGCCGAAACGAGAACAGTCGCAGCTTTAAGTGAAAGAACAAAATAGAGAGAAATAGAAAGAGATAAAAGAGAGAAAAAGATAAATAGAAGGAAAACAAACCCGGAGAGATAGAGAAAAAAAGGGAGAGAGATTGAAAGAAAACAAAACAAGAGAGAGGGGTACAGAGAGAACAGAACATTCTAAGCCAATCAAATCATGCTGTGAAGAACCCGGAAGAGCAGTTAGAGTCAAACACAGGAGGACGAAAAAGCAAGATCAGGAATATTATCGAAATGTAGCAAGGATTATGCCAATGTCTTAGCTACATAAATTGGCAACGAGAAATATCCGGATTTTCCTCATTTTCACCTATTGGAATGGAAGAGATGTAGGCGGGAGAAAAAGCAGTATTGTTGAGAATATTGTGGAGATAAATGGAAAGAAAAATATGAAGAGCGAGAGAAGGAACATGACGGACAACAGGGTAAGAGAAAAACAGTAATAAGACATTTGAACCAAGGAAAGACAGAATAGGATCATACGAAATCAATGAACGAGAGAAAACAAATGGGGACAAGAAAACGCCCGAAACATTGCAGTCATGCTGGGAAGCCACCATCACAACGCACCTGTAAGGTAATTAGACAAAGCCGTTGGATGGGTATTGATAGCAGCAACGAGGAAGAGGAAGTGAACACCGTGAGGGAAATACCACGAGGCAAAAGCAGTACAGGAGAACAGTAATAGGTGAATAGGTCATTTCTCTGATCCAACATTTACTGCACCAGCTCGTGGTCTACAACAAAGACAGTGAATGCGTGGCAGAGATGAACCAACCACGGATACATGGAATTTTGCGAGGCAGGATACCGCAAGGAGAGAAAGTAGAACAGGATCTAGAACCGAGAACAAACAGAACACCAAAGAATTAGAAAGATAAAGAGAACATGGGATGTATGAAGGACACGATACACTACGAGAGAAAAGTAAGCCGCGTCGGGAATTGTCGGACTTCAACTTTGAACGTAGGTTACGTCATAACCGGTCCCAATCATTAGACGACACTAGACTCAAGATGGGGGAGAAAAAAACAATAAGGGAAGACGAAGAATGATTACCAAGGAAGACCCAAGAGATAAGAAAAATAATGATGTACACATGAAGAGGACAATTGAAATAACGCGGTAAGAAGAATATTGCGGATTGTAATCAAGCACGAGTTTAACCTAGACGAAGATAGTTACAGAAACGAAAGAAG
>NW_026456257.1:0-2915 GCF_943734635.1 Anopheles cruzii | reverse complement strand
TATAGTCTTCTTCCAGTCCGTTCTTCTAACAAAAATACACTGCTTGTTGCGAATGCAACTGGTAGCCAAGTAGATGGGAAAAAAGGTAGAAAAGCGATGTTAGGTTTCTTAATCTCCGCTTAGTTTCGGGAGTTTCTGGAGTTAAAAAACTCGTGTATTTCTCGCAATTTCTAACACTTGACTCCTTCGGACTCGCTCACTTGCCCCTCTTGGCTCGACTCTTCTATCTCCTGGTCCGAATAACACTCCTGGGCGGGTCTCGCAAGCGCCCCGAACGTGGCGCCTATGGCGCTCAGTCGGAGCGCTCGGTCAGGAGCCGATCGATCGCTCGGTCGATCGGGAGCCGCTGGGTTGCATTTGCAACACTGCTTGTATTTAGCAAAAACACAAATTAATGAAATTGCCGAAAATACATTCATTAAACATTTGGTTAATGTTGCAAAATAATTCACTTTCGACCCAAAAATGTATATGTTGGGAAATATTGAAAAAGGAACAAGTAACGAATTTAGCGTTTTGCAAACTTGTATCCATTCCATTGTATCGGCATTCTTTTGTATCATTCACGCTTCAACAATACGCTATTTACACTTCCTATTGCTTCCCATTTCGATAGGGCTCTATTTGTTGCTCGCTTTCCTTCCATTCAATTGCATTCGAAAGATTGTGGTTTGTTTGACGCCCTTCTGTCTGCTTCACAATGAGCCAGACGGTTCGTATCTTCATTTATTCGCTATTCACGCTCAGAGTATACAATTGAATCCTCGTCATTCGTTTCTGCGAATCGTCGACCAGCCGCGGTAATGCAATTGCAATGTGCATCAATAAACGGATGATGAAGTGTCTTCTTCGGTTGCCTCCAGCGTTGCGGCGTAAAGGTGGCTCTCTGTCAAACTCTGTCAAGTGCAGCAGGTCAATGTTTGCGGTTTCGATTCGGTAGGACTTTCCAACATCGCGGACATCAGCGAGAAATCAGAAATCAATACCTGACGCCTGGTGCATGGTAATTTGATAAAACCCCAACACAAGGGTTTCCGTAAACGGCGAAAGCACCTTCGCCTGACGCGCTCTGAATGCACTTCAGTTCTATGGGCGAAAATAGATTGTGCACACTGTATCTACATGGTAAACTGCCTCCGTTCTGTTTTTGGTTCGCCTTTTTCTTTTGATACATTTTATATTCTTAGCCACACTCTCCATCAATCATCACGTGGCACTAGCAGTCTATCCTCCACCTCCATTGGAAATGCAATATGCAATTTGCATTCCGGGTCATATGGCGTACCGGAGAAGCCCCAAATTGGTGATTGATTGTACTTACGAATCGACTTCTCGTTTTATTTACACAGTCATTTATTTCAGCATCGTCCTGATGCTTCTTTTGGCCGGTCCTTAAACCGGTCAATTGAGTGTGATAAATTATGCTGAAGTGCTGGAGTTTCTGTTTTTCTGTACTCGAAAAGTGATTACGATTTTAATTTCTTATTTTACGCAACCGGTTAGTTGAAATGCGTTCGGTTCGCTAACGCAGTTTAGTTGCATCGTTTGTTCTTCTTTCTGCTTTTTCTGTTAGTACTTTTAACTTAATGTATATTAATATTGTGGGTAAGTTTCAATTAATTTAAATCCACAATTCCAATTAATTTCATTTGTGATGTCTAGGATGTTAAATTTATAGTTTATAAAAGTTGCTGGTGTATCTTACCAATTTCAAATATTAATACGTTTGATAACGATCATAATAAAACTATATATTATCGAGCCCTGATAAGCACTTTTACTTAACATACATTTGTTTTCAACGCAAAAAACATAAACAATATATGGCCATACTTAACCAAGATGACCACATGAAATGTTAAATATGAGGTTCCATTCCAGACCAATGGCTGAGCTACGAAATGCTTCTAGCAATGCGATCAACCCTTTTTAGCTCCTTACGCAAACAATTCCAACGTCCTTGTGCAAATAGCGCTAGCAGTTTTTAAAATTATTCATGCTTGCCCATTGCCGCGCCAGAAATGGAACGTGTCACTTCTTCTTGGGGGTGGTTTATTCATCTGTACTTCTTTTTGTCAGCTTTTTTAAACCAACAGCGACGTGTCGAATCGGTCACGTTCGGACCCAAAGAACGCAATGTCAAGCAGCGAAGAGAACCAATAGAAAACGCATCATGACAAGGTCCACATTCAGCAGATGCAATTCATTGTTCAGAGCCTGAGGGGGCCAACGTTGTGGAGAGTTTACAAGGGCTGCAAGGAGGTGCTACGGAGATGCCAGGATTAAAATATAATTATTTAAGTTTGTTTGCTCGACTTTTATTGGACCTGAAAATGAACCATTTTCCGAACAAACAGAGCTGCTCCCGTAGATGGGTTTACGATTGTCGGTTTAATGTTTGCATCTCCTTCCGGATCCTTTGGTCGTTGTGTCCTCTGGGCGACGAGGCCAAGAGCACGTACAGTACGATGCTGTTTTCACACCCAACACTCCCAGCGTAACCCATAGCAGAACGGTCTTCAATGGGTTTAAAACATGCAACGTCTTTTCCGGTGATAGATGGGTCAACTACGGGACACTACGGAATATAGAGACAGCAGACCGTGCAAACAGAACGGAGGATGAAATTAAACATTGACCCAAACCACACCATTCTATCATATCCTCTCCGGTCCAACAGCAACGGCTGATCCTAATTCGATTCGGGTACAGCAGCTCCAGGACTATCCCACGAAGCCCTCGCCTAAACTGAACGAAATTTTCTCGGAAAAGCGAAATGTCTGGCCAGCATTTGACCTGCAGCAACAAAAGTTCGCAAAAACTAATAGAAAATGTACAAAGAAACACCTCGGTTACAGCCCTGGTTGATCACATCCACGGCACGGATCCTCACGGCACGTTGTCCTAATGTCGTC
>NW_026456256.1:0-2916 GCF_943734635.1 Anopheles cruzii | reverse complement strand
CAATTTGTTTACCATTGTTTCGTTTTTTTTTGTTTTTACTTTACACGTTTAAGGACCGTAAGGCATTGTTCAAAGACCATCGGCCTTCACTAAAAGAGGCTGTCGATCATGTCCGCGAGTCGCGATGGGCGTGCGAACAAATTGTTTCCATCTGTCGTATCGCCATTTGTAACACAAATAACGATTTCACTCGGCGTGACAATTGGCATAATATCTGTCTCAGACCCGGGCGGATGTGATTGCTTTGGAAGTGAATCAACGTTTACCGTCACACACGCCTCCGTCTCTATTAGTATCGGCGGCGGAGCCATCGTTCGTGTTGTTTGTGACTCTTCCTTTGGGGTACTTCAACAACCGGTTCGCTTGTAGGAAGGCAAGGCTCGGGCGGGCGTGATTCGGGAAAGAGATCGAAAGCAATGCCGACACTGATAAGGTTATGATCGGCGAACCGCTCCAACAAGGGGCCCGACAAGGGACCGGTAAAAGCCATCACATCCTCCCTCTAAACTGGGCCCTTCCGGTGGAGCGCAGGCAGCACTCCTTCGCTGAAAAGCTGATTGGCGATGGCGAACACATCCGGCAAATTCTCGGAAGGACTCCGACGACGACGACGACGACGCTTTTAACAGCATCACACGACACGATGTTCCTGCACACTCCGACTAACCCAACTCCAGATGGTGCCCATCTGGAATTAATGGAAACGTAATCAATACTTCCGGACGCTCCGGGGAAAAGCCCTTCGGCCCGACGGGACCACCTCCGGAATGGGGTAGTGGAGTTTTCCCCAGGGCCGAAAGTCAACCGAATCACAATCACACGCGCCGCGATGGATGGTTTAAAATTTACGGACAATTTTCCGCGAGCTACCGTCGAATCCTCGGGGAAGTGTACGGAGTTTATTTTAGACATTCCGTCGGGCCGGGGAACAGTAACGAAATCAGTGTCATCATTAGTATCGATATTGTCCGTTTGCGGTGACCAAGCACATGTTTTTCGTCATTTTCCACGAAGCGGAAGATATGCAGGATTTTGTCATAAAAGAAAAGGCATGTTTCGGACGAAAAGGGCTACGATTTATGTTTACGGCAGGGAATTGTAACATTAATTTCAAATCGCTAAATGGTGGTGTTGTTTTCTGTTGAATAAATGCACCATTTGTTTTCTTTTAGGTTCAATGTTTACATAAAGACTGGTTCCATTTCTAGTTCATCTCGTTCAGGTCTAGTTCACGATGTACAATAGAAAGCCGCTCCGTAATTAGTTTTCCTAAAATCCCAATCCTACTTTAGGTTTAACCCACATACCGCAACTCCATCGGCACGGCCGCTACCACGACCGATGGTTAATTGTAGGAAAACCCGCAGAAAATCCGCACAAAAAATGGCGACCCTCAACACGACCAGACCTATGCGACCGCAACGACCAACGTCAGCGAAAGCGTGATCCAAAAATGGACATTTTTACTTCTACGAACTATTTTTATCGGTTCGCCACCATCGGGCCTTTGTAGTGGTGGTGTCCGATGGTTACCGGCGCTTTTCCGGAGCGGGTTTTCCAGTGGGTCTTCCCAGGCTCCGCATGTGTTTCGACCGGTTCCAGGATTCCCATGGATTCCGAAGCCTGGTTTTCGATGCCCGGAAAAACCTCGACCTCGGTGCCGACCCCGGGAAGCGCAAAATACTGTGATGGACGTTTGGAGTGACGCGAGCTCGGCGAGGACCCACTCCGACACACTCCGACGGTCAGCCGATGGTGGTGCTGACGTGCATATGCTGCCAGGCTTTCGGCTGACGCTCGTCGTGGCGACACGCCACAGTTTGCAGGGCCCGTCGGACGTAAATGAAGATCGCCATCGCCGCCGGAACCTGCCACAAACAAAGGCGCGAAAAAGCGGAAAACAAAACCCGACGCGCGGCCCGTCAAAGTGTTCGTCGGTTTTGTTTTTTGGCCCGCACCCGGAGCCTGGCCCCATTTGTTTCGGGGGTTGCTTCCTCGGGTTGCGTCCTGTCAACGGATGTCGGTCAAGCGAAACGATCGGTTCGAAGCTCGAAAATCGATTCCTCGAACTGTCCTGCGCGGTAACGGTGGACCGGTTGGCGGTCGTTGGCAACACCCTAGCCCTAGACACCGTCCCCGTTCGTTAGACTGCCGGTACTGACCGCGACTAATTGACGGTTAAATCTTCGGGCCCAGGGAGAGGTCGGGTGGACATGACGTTCAGCAAAATTCAATTACCAGCTAACCCGGACCTTACCCAGGCGACGGCCACTGTTTGTGTAGTGCTTCCGCAGTCACCGGTGACAGACTGAACGCCGGTCCTACTCGCCGGAGAGCACTACTTCTATATTTGGGTGTTCGGATGGCAGTAAACACTCTGACGGTCAGTTAAGGAAACATTCTTGCCATTTCAATTTCATCACTATCACATACTTTATTAATCGACTAAACAGCTCTCTACATCGACTCACGTGGGCCTCTCTCCTATTATCGCGCCACTATATACACAACGGCCACATCTCCAGGTTTATATTTTGCGTGTAGTTTTATATCTCTAAAAAACAGTTCCCTTCACACCTATTCGTGTGTGTGTAATTTCAATTGAACGATCTGTTTCGTCGGGAATTGTCCTCCGGGCCGTCCGGTTACTCAATAATTATTGCATCGACACTCTGCGCACCCCACCCAACTTCCTAGGTCCACGGTTGCGCGCGTTCCGGCCTAAATTGGTCGTCCAAACGACACGCCTAAGGTGTCTCGTAACAAGGTAACACTTAGGTTTTTTTGGAAACAGCTAATACACGGAGTGAGCAGGGTTCCACTCTATATATCTAATTTGTTGCCTTCCGCTCTCTCTACCTCTCGTTCCCTTTCTTTTTAGTCCACTTCTGGTCTCTTGCGGCATCCATTCGAATA
>NW_026456255.1:0-2917 GCF_943734635.1 Anopheles cruzii | reverse complement strand
GTCTTGACCGTGGAATTCGATGCCATTAAAAACGAACAAAAAAAAAATAAACATTTCCAGCGACACGCGTCAACCACACCGAGTTCACGCGAGCAACGTAAGCAAAACAAGGACCGTGGCCGGAGGACCGCGAACGCGGCGTTCCACTCCCCCCAGGGGAGGTGTAGAGTGCTTTAGTGGGTCATCTCGTTAGAAGATGTGTATCCTTCCCAAAGGCTTCTGATGGTGCGCGAGATGAGGTTTCAATCATGTGGCCCAGTAATGCAATCTTTATACTGTCCCCTTCGCCCGTTAATGGAACCGAGTTAGGAGGTTCTAGCAGCTGCTAGGTCCCAATTTGCGGACGACATTCCTCCTTGGCGTAGTTATTTATAACAATTTTATAGGATCACGGAAGTGGCCGCGAAGGGGCCCACACATACCATTCATGTTGGCGTAATAACTTCGCAACTACTCTAGTCGGTCGAATAATTGCCATTTGCCCAAACCCAAACCCTGTTCGGATCGGCAGCGTGCAATTTCCTGTGGCCCTAATCAACCAAGACCGGGGGACGATAATTCGGTTGCCATTTACCGTTTCATTAAACGCACCATTCATCCGGGGTGCCCTTATTTTTTCTATCTCTCTCTCTCTTTCTGTCTCTTGCCCTCGATCTATTTAATGCGAGTCCCGCAGAGACGACCCGCACAAATGACGCATGAAGGAAGCAAGTTCTGTTTCCGTCGGGCCACGGGATCACGGTGCAAATAACGTGCCGTACCATTGCGAAAAAGTCTGCGATCCTCGTATTTCGCCACCCGGGTTTCCGGTTACGCTGCTGGTTACGATTGGTCTGACTTCCAGACGGCTCCGCCGTTTCCCGGAAGCAAACCGGGCGAGGCGAGTTGTTTGTCCTGTGTTTGCTCTCCGGGGTCTTACCGTTGAGTTACGCTCTTGTAATCGAATCGAGGTTGTCGAAGAAAAACATTCTCGTCTTGTTGGCGGCGATCGCGGCGGTGCCGACGGGCCCCAAAACGAGTTCTTACGAGATCCGGAGTCCGTTGCTGTTTGATCTTGCACAGGTTTATCGCCTCAGAGTGCCCCAGTATGTTCACATCGCCTCGTTAACCTATCGCGATCACTTACCGGCCGTTAGGTGTCATTGAAACCTTAGCTTGTCCCTCGAAGGTTAACGGCGTTCCGTTGGCCGAGGGCTTCCCAAAACCGGATTGGAGCCAATGAACCGACTTTTGGGTCCCTTTGTCTCTCGTACCAGAACATTGCACCCGGGCTATAATGTCGCTTTGTTGCCGGAGGTTTTATGTTGCGTTATGCTTATTCACCCTGGGCCTCGGTGGGGTGCTCCAAAAACTGAATGTTACTTTCCACGTACGTGCGATAGTAGTGGCCACCGGGAGTGGCACCTACCGTGAAGTTGATTAGCTAGTCACACGTCAGCGCGAACGTTCTTGGCCACGGGTTCGTACGTGATCGGGCAGAGCATTCCGCCGGGCAGGCCACGGAATGCCACAGCTACGCCTTACGACGCTAATGGCGGGTCCCGGAGGCCCTGAGCTGGATTCTGGTAGCGAGGCCATCGTGGCTTTTTCGGTGCACATTTCCGACGACGATCGATGCTCGGTCACAAGCCACAGCAACCTCTACACGTCGTCCTCGTCGTCGCGGGGAGTCAATGTAATGTGCCGCGAACGATTTATTTCTATATTTGGCCGGACACGGCCACTGAGATCGCAAGTCGCAAAAACGTTTTAAAATGCAGAACCTTGAACGCGCCCGGTGGGGTGCGGTGGTGGTGGCGTTGGGGGGAAGGCACCGGTGTGGGCCGATGTGGTGGTCGTTAAGCAATTGGTGGTTGGTGTGTCACAGCGTGCCGCCCGAGCATGTGCCTCTGATTGGGCGGACCAATTGCCTCCCGACAGCACGACGCTGTTCCGCTTTTCAGGGTAACCCAACAAGGAGGACTCCGGCCAGTGTGGTTACCTACGCCCCCCACGCACGCATGTCCTTAAGCATCCGTTTCCCCGTTTGGCTCCGTTGCCACCCTCGGTTGGAATCGGATGAATGAGCTGCGAAGGTTCGTCAAGTCGCACAGTCGGTGTCCTAATCAGTCGGCCAGTTGTCTAGTCACCGATGGGTGGTTGACGGCAGGTTGGCCACGCACAATACCACACAGCCCACACGTGCTCCCTGCGGCGCCGGAGCGATCCACATTCCCGTGGTTCTAACTCCGGCGCCAACTTACTGATTTGTTAACGTTCATTAACTCTCTCTCTCTGTCGCTCTCTATCTGTTGATTCTTTATTCAGCCCACGTTCCACTTCATTTTTCACAGACTCACTGTTGCTGTGGCCGCGTATTCCGGACTCCACACCGTGCGTAGGACATGAATCGTTCCGTCAGCAGCGATTGGACCCAACGGTGGCGGTAGCTCTCGGGTTGAGGTCAGGTTGAGCAGCAGCGGCAGCAGATTGTCCAGAAGGATACGCCAGGCCGCGGGAGCACAACGAAGAAGGAGAAGCAGGTGCGACGCCGACGGAACGCCGAGGACGGCACGATGAATGAGCCCCGTGCCGCCGGTGGAGAGCCTGGCGGCCGCGGAACTCCGGTGTCCGGCGGGATGCTGATCGATGATGGAAGGGCGGCCGATCGAAGGAGGGCCAGCTCGGTCGGTAGCTACGATTCCGACGGGGACGAAGCGCCCGGACCGAGCACTGCCAGCGAGCACCGGCACTCGTCGGGGACGACCAAGGATTCGACCGACAACGGGTCCTCAAGGTGAGTGTTACAACATCTGCCAGGCAGGGGGGTTGGGTGCGTTCTTGGCCACCGGATAGGCCGAAGGACACGTTGCGACACATTGTAATGGGCTACCTGTTGCGTATAACAGTTTGGGTTCACTCCACCGCTGTCAACTCA
>NW_026456254.1:0-2917 GCF_943734635.1 Anopheles cruzii | reverse complement strand
GATTCGTGTTGTAATTATTATTACCGCCATGATTTGTATCGGTGGAATCGCACGAGAATCGCGTACACGGCACACATACGCGGTTCAAGTGGACGGTGGATTGCAGAAAAATTCGCACGTGCCAGGCGAAGGTGGCGAAAGTGACCGTGGTTGCTGCGGCTTTCCGCAAGATTGGCGCTCCGACTTCGTGCTCGGAGTTTTGAAGACGTTGGTCCGGTTGGACGCTGCGGACACTGAAGACCGCTCGGGAAGGGGGACCAAGACGTGTGGCCTGGTCTTTCGCTAACGGTGCAGAATTAAACGATGAGCGCCGATGCTCGAAGACAATGGGCAAGTGTTGCTAATGATGGAATTTACGAGGTTTATATGTGTTGGAACATTTTTCAACCGCCAGCCGGTGTGTCGGTTCGACTTTTAATTATGAACCAATCCGTTATTTTTCCTCCCGTTGGGATGAGATTCATGGACAGTGTGGGAGAGACTTGTTGTAGTGTTCGTTTTGATGTATGAGGCAGCTTGCAGGTTGCGGCTGAGCTGGTTTTGTTTTATTTGGCTACTAGTACCGCTCAATGTACTTAATTATTTATTTATAGCAATCATATTTATGAAGTCATAATTCGTGCATTGCTTTCTATTAAAATGTGGGTTTCACATACTCTCGAGACTGAAAGTAGTATATGATAACAAGATAGTCGAGTCGAGTCAATAAGTACAATCTTATTAAGCAAAAGACATGTTAATAAAAGTCAGGAGTTTTATCGATACTTCCGCAACGAACGTTCAACGCCTGCTTAGGCTGACTGGCATTTCTATTTTGTTCGATGCAATGACTCGTAATAGTTGAGCTTTACGTCAAAACACCTTCACCTTCTGTGCGCTTTCTCAGCGGCCGATGATTAATGGTTCGTTTCAAGGCAGAGGCAGAGAAGACTGATCGATATAGTTTTGTGTGTCAAAACTGTGGGTAGTTAAAAAAATAGTGAAGCTAACATATTATCTGTTTTTTGGTAGAACACTATTAAATACATACTATTTCGTAACAAATTCTTTTTATACGTTTTTCGTGACAGTTTTTTTTGTGAAAGTCACTTTAAAACCGTTGGCAAGTGACCGTTTAAAACGGTAGGTCGAAATTTATCCTTTGGTCTGATCTGCGGATATGTTCCCTTTAGTTAGTTATGCTTTCCAAAGTTATTACGAAGAAACTCTACTTCTTGTTGAATAAATAGTTTAAGCATAAGCTTTCAGTCAGTGTTTCCGACTTTTCCAGGTAATACAGCAAATGGTTTATTTAGTCATTGAAGGAGCTAGTTCCAAAAGGCACTACCTTCAGAAATATGCGTGTCCATAAAGTGCGTTACTAGCTGGGTCACGATGGGCACATAGTGGTCGTCCACAGATTTTAAAGGCTCCTGCCCCATACGGTTGATTATAAACCACTGCGTGACGCAGCATACTGTCCTGCTGGTTGCCTTTTCCTTTAACCCCGGCCCGAGCATCGCAGCGGCGTGAGTGGACGAGCGGTTATTTATTTTTATTCGCCGCCTAAAGTGACACTCGAGGAAGACCATCGCCAAATATGCATGCCGCCCGGGGTCGGGAAAACACATAAAAAACGGGACGATTCGAATCGTCCGCCGTCCGTCCCCGGGGGTCCTTCGGCGGGCAAAGATCCAACGCACCAGCTACCGGTCTGACCGGCTGGAAAGGTGTCCTGCGGAAAGATTGCGCCGCCGCCGGGAGAGGCAGCACCGGTCGGACGTAGGAGGGCCAAAGTCAAACAGAACATCATGTTTCGTAACGGGGGGTGTGCCGTGCACCCGAAGGGTGTGTCCTTCGTCAGGCAGGCTACGGCGCACGGGTGAAGTGTCATGGAGTTTGGTGCGATGTCACGGGGAAACAAATATATCGAGGCATTATTTTTGTTTGTCGAAACATTCGCCGTCCATTTGCCGTCCGCAGTCCAGCGGAGCGGTGAAGCGACTTGAAGTGCTGGAAGGCCCCGGCGGACAGGGATTTTCAAGCACGGAAAGGCAGCATTAATTCAATAGTTGGAACACATAAGTCAAACAACACACAGAGCGGCAACCGAGAGTACCGGGATTGTTGATGTACGGCTTCAGAGCACCAGAGCGTTCGGTGGCGAGGGCCTTACGAACTGTAACCGAACTGTAGTGCGCCCAGGGTCCAGGGTCTGTGCGTTAGGAGTGGCTCATCGGTCCTGGATGGACAACCACTTTCGGTTGGTCCGTGTACTGGGCAGACGGACACGCTTAATGCACTTGTCCGAATGATGTCTCAATGGTTGCTGCCCGAAAGTGCCGGGACCATAAATCGCCCAACGGCATGCCCAGCTTCGGCATCGTACGGGTGTTTTGAATAAACGGTGTTACACAGCAATAATGGCGAAGGTTATGAGAAGCTTATCAATAATTCAATTCGATTGCACTTGTTCCAAAGCAAGTGGTTTGGGATATTGGGTTGATTCCCCAAAAAAACACACGGAATTTTAAATAGGGGAGATCACTTCACTTCAGGACCATTTAACCAGGAAATCCTTTTAAAGATTGTATTGAACATTTTCAACAACCGAGTTTCGAGAGTAGGATCCAGTGTTCCTTTTCATGATCCTTTTCACAATCAGTTGCACTACGGGTCATCGTTATGTACGGTTCCTACTCAAGAACCAAAGAACCACGAAAGCAGCAGAAGAGCTTTCGGAATGCATATTTTCTGCTGTCAATTGGCTTTGTACTACAAATAAACTTCAATCTAGAGATGCCCAGTCATTGGAAGTAAATGATGTTTCGCTGTATTTTTCGATAGTTTCACCCATATTCATAGCTACCAAACTGCTTCATAGCTACCAAATGTGCAGCATGCTGCCAATAGCAGAGAATGCCCCAAATTTAAGGCA
>NW_026456253.1:0-2917 GCF_943734635.1 Anopheles cruzii | reverse complement strand
TATTAATGGATTCCGATAAGCGTGAACGGAGGGAAGAAAAACCCCGCCGCACTGCAACGGGTGCGAACAATACCCGTGGAGAAGTTTGATTTACGACGAGGTCTCCGATCCAAGACGATCACCAGTAACACTACGAACGATTAACAAACACTGGTGGCAAAGGCAGTCAACCACCAGCAGGCAGCAGTACCAGCGAATGTGTCTCATCATAATCGTAGCTTGCTGAGAGCGTGGTTTCGTTGACTCGTTTCGCCCCAATGAATGGTGTACATTTGTTGTCGTTCAGAGCAGCAGGCTGACGACGTTGGGACGCTGCGCTTCAATCGTCTTAATTGATCGCCACGAAGATCATTGCAAGCTCACCGAAAGCACCATCATCCCACGGGCCAATGCTTCTTGAGCACCACCGCCCGTACACAACTCACTGAACGCGCGAACAAGTTTTGCAACAACACTAAAACCTATCGCGTAGCCACAGCCGGAAACACGCACGCATTTCTTACTAGAAAAGCGTTCTCGATTGCACTCTTTTCTCCGATTGGCCTAATCTGCCGCCCTAGTTGGAAGTTTCTGGTTTCTGCCCTGTCACATCCCGCATTCTCTTCGTACACGGTGGACACCGAAATTCCTACACACTGCCCACTGCTTCACGACTGGGAGCTGTGGGACGGACCCATTCAGCCGCCAAGCGAAGCGCACCTACACGTAGATATAAATCGTGAACACATGCGTATTAAGGCGGCGTTTTGGGAACCGTTTCGCACTTATTAGCATAAAATGTGGATCGATACAGGAAAGCAATTGCATCAAATATTTAATGAATGCCCGGTCGCCCCAGAAAGGGATCCCTGGCCAGAGCCCAGGTAGGCTGGGAATTGCTGTGGGAGCAGCAGGCTGTGCACATTATGTTGCCGCTTGTCAACGCAACTTCATCCCTCCACCACCCCACTGCACCAATTCCTTCCGGCCATTCCCCATCACGGTGGTTGAGGAGGTGGGGGCACTTTATTACAAAGGGAATTGTTGGTATCCCCCGCAGACGCGATGCGGGATGCTACATGGTTTATGTTGCACTGGGAATGCAACTGACAGCCAACACAAGATTCGCAGTCTGCGTGGTTTATAGGCGCGCTTTATCACTATCCGAATACCACTTTTACACCTTTCGTTGCGGCGACATGTTAACTGATAACACAACCATTCGTTGAACCAACCAACATTCGATATCTGTGCTGAAAGTTGGGATAAAGACACACTCCGCTCGGTAGCAGCGTGGTGCGCTGCACAACAAACGTCAATTGCACGAACACCAACACAACCGCAGCGGCCTCCAGCATACTTTCTTACCTATTTTGTGATTCATTTTCTGATCACAATTTCACCGACGATATTTTGTGACCTTACACTTTCCTATCACACGAAATGTAGAATGTCGACCAGCATTAGACTGGCCCGTAGACAACGTTTTACACCGGCCAGGGCAAGAGTGAAAGTTTTTGCAGACAGTCCGTGTTCCGTCCGTACACACACTGAATCTTAAAATAAGTCACACAACTTCTCTCTCGTGTTGCGAGAGCCTGAAATTTTTGTTGTGAACGACTTTTGTGACATAGCGTGTTGCTAGAGATGGCCAGTACCACCCTTTTATGGTGAACGGAAACACTAACGAATAAGCATTAGAAAGCGTCCGTCAGACCGAAATTGGGATGATTACCGCACGAGAAGTAGGTTTGCACTAAATTCTCCAAAAAAAACAGTAACGAAAGCATTTCTGAACGATTTAACCGCACATATTATTTTGTAGACTCCTAGCCGAGACACAAACTCACAAGCTTGGAAATATTTCTTCGGTTGGAAATGTTTCTTTTTTATAATAGTTTTTTTTATTTCTTCTATTTTCTATTTTTATGTCTAACCTTAAAAAAACAGTTTACGATAAAGTCACAAATAAACCGGTAACAGACCGTTTTTGTGTATCTTATTGTATGAACAATGAAAAACTTCAATAAAACACGCATGGCACATAAAAACATTACAGCGGCAAGTACTATCCGATAAACTCCATTAAACAATTCATGGATTCCGGATCAAATGAATTTTTAGTGAAGACAGCCTAGCTTTTCGAGAATTGATGTTGTATCGTGGTATCCGGATGAAATAATGAAATGCGGTTGAAAAAAGATTGATTTTTGAGGGGCCTGTCGCGTGCCCTTTCGCTCACACATCGCCATAGGGCGATCGATGTCTAGAGGCTTGTCAGCGCAATTATACTTGCCCTGAAACGATGCCATTGCTTCTATTGCAACATGCGCGAATATTAGTCGATAGGCCAGCAGCAGTACATTATTTGAGAAGATTAGTCAATTTTCGACTGTTTGGTTTTTTGTCAAACATACGCAACAACAAAAGTACAGCTCTTCAATGGCGTCGACCGCGGAGACACACCGTACGATGGCGCCGATGTTTTGGATCGGGCCCACTGGCACACACCCCCTAAAACGTGGCCCCACGACTGATTGGGGCATCTGCGCAATGCAGCCGGGTTTCTTGGAGGAAGAAAACAAATCGAAACGATACTTGTGTCGAAGGAGCCAATTTTTTATATAAGCTCGTAGTAGTTCGATGACTAATATTTTGGTCCTGTTTCTGAGTTTGTCGTTGGTGTCATTTGCCCATAGCGTGCAGTAATTGGTTGGCCGCAGGCCTGTGCCATCTATCCTTAATCCAGTTAGTGTGAAAATGTTTATCTAGTGCCGCAGCGACCGAAATACTGCATTAGCGCCATTTGGGCCCCCGTGCTACTATAAAGTCCGAATGTGATTTAAGCCGATAGTGTTACAGAAAACCATCAACTAATGTGCCGCAAATACACCACGTGGTTACTTTGTGCCATGACTATTATGGAGCCTGTTTCTTT
>NW_026456252.1:0-2917 GCF_943734635.1 Anopheles cruzii | reverse complement strand
TATTAATGGATTCCGATAAGCGTGAACGGAGGGAAGAAAAACCCCGCCGCACTGCAACGGGTGCGAACAATACCCGTGGAGAAGTTTGATTTACGACGAGGTCTCCGATCCAAGACGATCACCAGTAACACTACGAACGATTAACAAACACTGGTGGCAAAGGCAGTCAACCACCAGCAGGCAGCAGTACCAGCGAATGTGTCTCATCATAATCGTAGCTTGCTGAGAGCGTGGTTTCGTTGACTCGTTTCGCCCCAATGAATGGTGTACATTTGTTGTCGTTCAGAGCAGCAGGCTGACGACGTTGGGACGCTGCGCTTCAATCGTCTTAATTGATCGCCACGAAGATCATTGCAAGCTCACCGAAAGCACCATCATCCCACGGGCCAATGCTTCTTGAGCACCACCGCCCGTACACAACTCACTGAACGCGCGAACAAGTTTTGCAACAACACTAAAACCTATCGCGTAGCCACAGCCGGAAACACGCACGCATTTCTTACTAGAAAAGCGTTCTCGATTGCACTCTTTTCTCCGATTGGCCTAATCTGCCGCCCTAGTTGGAAGTTTCTGGTTTCTGCCCTGTCACATCCCGCATTCTCTTCGTACACGGTGGACACCGAAATTCCTACACACTGCCCACTGCTTCACGACTGGGAGCTGTGGGACGGACCCATTCAGCCGCCAAGCGAAGCGCACCTACACGTAGATATAAATCGTGAACACATGCGTATTAAGGCGGCGTTTTGGGAACCGTTTCGCACTTATTAGCATAAAATGTGGATCGATACAGGAAAGCAATTGCATCAAATATTTAATGAATGCCCGGTCGCCCCAGAAAGGGATCCCTGGCCAGAGCCCAGGTAGGCTGGGAATTGCTGTGGGAGCAGCAGGCTGTGCACATTATGTTGCCGCTTGTCAACGCAACTTCATCCCTCCACCACCCCACTGCACCAATTCCTTCCGGCCATTCCCCATCACGGTGGTTGAGGAGGTGGGGGCACTTTATTACAAAGGGAATTGTTGGTATCCCCCGCAGACGCGATGCGGGATGCTACATGGTTTATGTTGCACTGGGAATGCAACTGACAGCCAACACAAGATTCGCAGTCTGCGTGGTTTATAGGCGCGCTTTATCACTATCCGAATACCACTTTTACACCTTTCGTTGCGGCGACATGTTAACTGATAACACAACCATTCGTTGAACCAACCAACATTCGATATCTGTGCTGAAAGTTGGGATAAAGACACACTCCGCTCGGTAGCAGCGTGGTGCGCTGCACAACAAACGTCAATTGCACGAACACCAACACAACCGCAGCGGCCTCCAGCATACTTTCTTACCTATTTTGTGATTCATTTTCTGATCACAATTTCACCGACGATATTTTGTGACCTTACACTTTCCTATCACACGAAATGTAGAATGTCGACCAGCATTAGACTGGCCCGTAGACAACGTTTTACACCGGCCAGGGCAAGAGTGAAAGTTTTTGCAGACAGTCCGTGTTCCGTCCGTACACACACTGAATCTTAAAATAAGTCACACAACTTCTCTCTCGTGTTGCGAGAGCCTGAAATTTTTGTTGTGAACGACTTTTGTGACATAGCGTGTTGCTAGAGATGGCCAGTACCACCCTTTTATGGTGAACGGAAACACTAACGAATAAGCATTAGAAAGCGTCCGTCAGACCGAAATTGGGATGATTACCGCACGAGAAGTAGGTTTGCACTAAATTCTCCAAAAAAAACAGTAACGAAAGCATTTCTGAACGATTTAACCGCACATATTATTTTGTAGACTCCTAGCCGAGACACAAACTCACAAGCTTGGAAATATTTCTTCGGTTGGAAATGTTTCTTTTTTATAATAGTTTTTTTTATTTCTTCTATTTTCTATTTTTATGTCTAACCTTAAAAAAACAGTTTACGATAAAGTCACAAATAAACCGGTAACAGACCGTTTTTGTGTATCTTATTGTATGAACAATGAAAAACTTCAATAAAACACGCATGGCACATAAAAACATTACAGCGGCAAGTACTATCCGATAAACTCCATTAAACAATTCATGGATTCCGGATCAAATGAATTTTTAGTGAAGACAGCCTAGCTTTTCGAGAATTGATGTTGTATCGTGGTATCCGGATGAAATAATGAAATGCGGTTGAAAAAAGATTGATTTTTGAGGGGCCTGTCGCGTGCCCTTTCGCTCACACATCGCCATAGGGCGATCGATGTCTAGAGGCTTGTCAGCGCAATTATACTTGCCCTGAAACGATGCCATTGCTTCTATTGCAACATGCGCGAATATTAGTCGATAGGCCAGCAGCAGTACATTATTTGAGAAGATTAGTCAATTTTCGACTGTTTGGTTTTTTGTCAAACATACGCAACAACAAAAGTACAGCTCTTCAATGGCGTCGACCGCGGAGACACACCGTACGATGGCGCCGATGTTTTGGATCGGGCCCACTGGCACACACCCCCTAAAACGTGGCCCCACGACTGATTGGGGCATCTGCGCAATGCAGCCGGGTTTCTTGGAGGAAGAAAACAAATCGAAACGATACTTGTGTCGAAGGAGCCAATTTTTTATATAAGCTCGTAGTAGTTCGATGACTAATATTTTGGTCCTGTTTCTGAGTTTGTCGTTGGTGTCATTTGCCCATAGCGTGCAGTAATTGGTTGGCCGCAGGCCTGTGCCATCTATCCTTAATCCAGTTAGTGTGAAAATGTTTATCTAGTGCCGCAGCGACCGAAATACTGCATTAGCGCCATTTGGGCCCCCGTGCTACTATAAAGTCCGAATGTGATTTAAGCCGATAGTGTTACAGAAAACCATCAACTAATGTGCCGCAAATACACCACGTGGTTACTTTGTGCCATGACTATTATGGAGCCTGTTTCTTT
>NW_026456251.1:0-2922 GCF_943734635.1 Anopheles cruzii | reverse complement strand
GTACTACATCGAATGTGGAGGCCAGAATCGTTACGAGCCCAAGCGTTCTTCGAGGTTCTTCGGCAAGGACACACCGCAGGACATATACACGACAAACATTTCACCCAAACTAGGCCCCCAATCGCAACGCTCGATAGTAATCATATATTGATGCATTTGAAAGGCTGAATGACGTCGGATTAATGGCTGCAATATCCGCCTTGTATTAAACAAACAAGCGTTTGACATCGGCACCCTAGTAGTAATAGACCAACGCAAGTGCGAGAAGTCAGTACTAAGGTCACGGGTAATCATCGAGGGTCACGTTGGAGGCCACACACCATGGAAGGCCATGTAAACGTTTACCATCCCTCCTTGGCCCAGAATAGAACGAATATGCGTCACATGCTTTGCTTATTAATCTTTATTACAATTCTTACGCAGAAGAAAGAATTCCGTTTTAATCCTGTTTTCTGTTTCTCACTTATTGCATAGCTTATTCAATAACGGTTTGTGGTTCCCCGTGGCGCCCCTCGAATCTCGATATTGCGCTGCTCTCGGATGCATTTCGGAACGTGATGTGAATGTATAAAACTACATTACCTTCCAATTGCAGCGATTTCTTATCTGATCATTGAGTGTGTCTTTTCTTTACGGAGACCCGAGTGTGCACCGCGCGCGCGCTACTCAAACTATTTTACTTTGTTCGCAAACATAAATGAAGTTCTGGTAGAATAGTATCTTTCGCCCTAACGTTACACCCAGGGTCCATGATTTCCATTTGCATTGGATTCGGGGACCGATTCGAGAGTTCGTTATGCGCGTTACGCTAGAAAAATAGGAATCACTTAGTTCTGATATGCTATATCACTAGTTTCAAGACAGTTGTTGAGCGTTCAATTTTACCCCTCACTTTCCATAGTCAATACCGGCAAATATAGGTTGAGGGAAAGGAAACGTCGATTTCCGGAATCGTTTTGTATAGTAAGACAAGTGAAGAAATTTTATCGCCAACATCTAACAAAGTGTCAAACGCGATAAACGCGATAAGAGAGCAATCAACGAGATATATAAATATACGCGCGCGCCATAGATCAAAATATTTCATTCTAAAGTTTCTTCAATCGCCGGAGCTTGCCCAATATAATTCTAGCTATCTGTAAATAGGATCCAAACTAGTGCAAACTGTAATAAATACGAATCGCATCGGTTAACGGATTACTTCACTTCTGTGGGCTTCTTAGGCCCAAACACGATTGGCGCTGCGACATACGTGGTTCGATTTCGTACTCGTACTGCTGTTGTTTTCACTCGTCCCGCTCTTTCGAGAACGAACTCATCGGTAGCTGTAAAGTGAGTGTCCGTAGCGTACCTAGCGTACGGTAAGGCACCTAGCCTAACAACGGTACAGGAAAAACTGCTAACCTATTGCTTTGTTAAGATTCTCATAAGTATCATCTCTCCGTTTCGCAACAGTCCAGTCATTTCATCGGAATTTGATCTTTCCGGCCACAAACAAAACTCAAATCTGTTCCTCGCTACAACTTTTCTTGAAAGAATGACCCAATTCTCCCGGTGACGGGGAGTTTGTGGAAATTAAATGCAATTCAAACATTATTTTCTCCTTACATGTTTTCCTCAGTTCCACAAAATCTTCCAGGCGCTCCTCTTGCTTTTCACTTTACCTATCTAAATCTGTAACGCTAAACAAGTAAATGATCATCGAGGATTCGTATATGAGAATACTAATTTCGTTTTCTTCAGCAAGATAATTATGCAAAGAAAATGCTAAATGTAGAGGAAATGTTGCGTTCCCTGCACACGCCTTCGGGACGCTACTTCACTTGTGATGGAAATACTAGGCATCTATCGATATCGAACCGATCGAACGAACTATGCATATAAACACTATAAAGGTAAAGTAAACGATAAAATGTGGAATGATAGACTGGTAGATTTAAGTTGATAAAAAGTGTGATTCGCAAAATAATCCCATCCGCCTCCGTCCTCTAACGGTACACACACGCCGCCGTTTACAGCGTGGACACCATCGGTGGCAGTACGTTAGCCGCAGCACGGACGGAACCGTCATCCAACTCTTCGCGCGTCTCATCCTCGAAGGATTGTCTCTGTTGCGGTGGTGGTGGCTGCTTCGGTTCCTCTTCGCTCTCGTTCGTATTGTCGGAAGTGAATTCGGCATCGAAAAACTCGGAATCGTTGGCATCGTCGGTTTCGGAGCCGCGCAACAGCACCAGCTTTTCGCCCGTTTTCGAGCTCAAGCTCCTGGCAGTCGTGGACGGCAGTACACTGTTGACGGCGGATGCGGATGCCGGTGCAGTGGTGGTTGGTACAGCCGTCGGCAAAACCTTTACCACCGACGGGCTCAATGAAATTGGCACCTTAATGCTTCCACCGGCCCCTTCCTGACCCTTGCGAATGGCCATCGTAAGATCAACTTTTTCGCCGGAACTGATCGCGTTACCGTGCGGCGCTAGAATGGTCAGGAGCGGCGGCGGGGCCACAAGTCCCCCGTTGCCGGTTGATGATGCACCGTCTAGCAGTGCGATGTGTTGCTGGCGGAGCTGCTGCAGTTGCTGCTGTTGTTGGCGTTGTTTAGCGGCCGAAGCGACCGAAATGTGTTGGTAGATAAAGTTTCGATCGAAACTGCGCACCAGCTTGTAGGATTTACCCATCAGGAACCGTCCGATGCTCTGCACGTACTCATCGACATCGATCAGCATTTCGTCCTCCTCGTAGTAGTGCACGAGATGGATGGAAATGATTTTGATGTGTACCCGATCGAACGGAATCGTTTGAAGGATCTACACACATTGATGCAATAAGAAAGCAAACATTGATTATTTCCAACAAATTGTACCGGCAAACTGCCACACTCACCTGTAGTTCCTGTCCGTGGCAGCCAAGGCTGAGCAGATCGATCGA
>NW_026456250.1:0-2924 GCF_943734635.1 Anopheles cruzii | reverse complement strand
TGTTGATCATTGTCGCCTTCCGTCTTTAATGTACGGAATATTGCGGAAGGTTTGCATGATCACCATTGTATTAGTGTAAGTGTAGTCGGCTTATGTTGAGCAGACTTGCTGCTAGAGTTTTACGTTGCACGTTCCGTTTGAGTATGGTAACGTTTCAACCACTATTCTAACCACTCTAACTTTGCATGCTTCTTGCTTCAATCAACTATATACGGTGGACCGGAGTAGCTAAATCCTTTTGCTACGCACCATTTTTACCATGCTATGTTAATTTTTCCTCTCCAATAGTCGCGAGTTATCTTGCGCAAGTGATTAATTTGGTCGCACCACTCTTCTACATACTCCATATTTGGGTGTTGAGGAGATTCCGAGCCTAATCTCCAGCTTTTGCCGCTGTAACAGGTAAGTCCGAAACTTGAACATACCATACATCCTACCCGTGATCTATATTACCTCGATGCTCCTGTAGGTCGGTTCGATATTACATGAAATGAATGGGACGCTATTTTTTGCAGCTTTTAAGTGAACCCAGACCAGTTAGTGCCATAACAACAACGACAACAACTACTACTACTCTACAGCTAATTACAATTTCGCTACGAGAGATGAAGACCATTTGCTGCCGGACGCTCGCTCGTGATGGGTTTCTATTAACAATCTCTTGAACTTTGCGTATCCTGCGAGGAAAACATAGTTCTAAGGGATGCAAATGATTGGAAAAATGGTAGATACGGCTGAAACTAGTAGAGGAAACAGACCGTCTCCCGTCGCTGCAGGTTGGTTAACACGCACAATCTGCAATCCTTGGACGTCCATAGGGCCAGGAGCACGCGAACAACGTTATGTGTGTGAAAGATATAAAAATTTCAGCCAACTACAGCGATGCGGGAAGTAGTAATAACTGGCACGTACCACTGATCATTAGGAAATCCTTCTTTTCCGTTCAACCTTATACGCAGCATCCGTCGAAATCGCTCCACTGTGGGCGCAACAGGTTACTTGACAGTTTCGTTCTGATTCGATTGTTTGCTGTGGCCGTTACCGATGTTACTGGGCCATCCAACCATTTTCACTTTCTCCGAAGCCCCTTGATTGCGGCCAATCATGTCGCCGTCCGACTGGACCTTTTTAATCGAATGTATCATGCGGACCCCTAGGGCTGCGATGGTTGGGCTTGGACCGACACCCAACAGCGTCAGGAGGGAATTCAGGCTCACGAAAGGACGTACGCGAGTGCAGTGCAACGAGCGGTTGGCTGCTGTGTACGCTGCACGCACAAAGTTCCAATTGCACCACCAACCGTGATCAACCCAACCCCGTCCGTGTGTGTGTGTGGTGCTGTCCACAGCTCCGCCGCACGGATAGTGTGCCGATAGTGTGTGTTGTGCAAGAACTATTCCGTTGCCCAAGCCGAACGTCGTACCGTTCTCGTTGGTGCGGCGGGGAGGACGGAAGGCTTTAATGGATGGGGGCGCGTTTAAAAAGGCACGCCAAGGAGCAGTAGATTAGCCGTCCGAGAGCCGGAGCTCCACAAGCCCGCCTGTGGTGTCATCAGCATGTTACGCATGTTCATGTGTCCAGCAGTATATGTGGGTCACTCGCTCGTCTGATTAGACTTCCTTTTACTGCGCAGCGCAGCACACCGTGCGCTTGGCAACCTGTTCGTTGCCTTGCCACAAATCGAGTGAGATTTCTGAGATGCCCCTCCTCACACCGGAATATACTTGCGGAAGCATTTCGACCCACCCGAGAATGGGTTGCGCTCGTGCTTGGATCCATCGTCCTTGTGGATCGTGGTGGTGGATCAGTATTGTAGAAAGCGCCAGAAAGCATCACGGAGACACTACATCACGGCGTGTGCGGTAGTGCGTAGGATCGGCCTTGACCTTCCATGCCGCCGTTGCGCCACGGCCGTGACGCTACACGGACGCTGGCTAGCTACACAAAACTGCATCCGGCTGGTCCGTCCCGGAACAGGTTGGCACACGTGAACGAATCGCCGAATCTAATCGTGTGGGACCAGTAAAAATCTGCCTGCGGCTCGCCCCGTCCACCATCCCCACAGGGTATGGGCGAGTGGCGAAATGTGAGACACGCGTGACACACACACACACACACACACACACACACACCGTGCATGAATCATGTAGGCAACCGTGCAATCGTGTTAACGGAATTGCACCGTGTCGCGAAGCGTTACGTCACACGTGGCGAGTAATCTGGGGCCGAGTGTTGCTTCATGCACGATTCCGGTTCGCGGCTTAGAATTGAACACAGGTCGCCCCCTCCAGAGTGCGTGCGACCTGTTGCTCTCTCTCTCTCTCTCTCTCTCTCTCTCTCTCTCTTTTTCTCTCTTTCCTGGTCTTTCTCCTGGTCTTGGTGGTCCTCTGCATGGCGATTTCGCCACCGATGGCGCGGCTGGGCGGACTCGCGGTTCGTAAGAGGCGCGCGATATTCGAAAGTCTAGGAGCGCAAAGTGGATGACGAAAGTTTCCAGCGTCTTGCGTGCCGTTTTTCCTTTTTTTTTATTATTTGCAAGCCCTTGACAGAACACGCTCTCACCGCACCGGCAGCACTGTATGTGTGTGAACAACGAAACCTGCTGCAAACTCTTCTCTTTTCCATCCAGGCGAGTGTTAGGCGCCACTCAACCCACGCCCGGCCCCGTCAAGGCAAGTGTCCCTTCCGGAACACGGGAACCTCTGAGGTGCCCGCTGGTTTCTCGTCTATCCGGTCTGGGGTCCGTCCGTCGCTAGGCGTCGTGGACGCATCTCTTTTGCCCGACGATGACCGGCGGTTCCTTGTTCAGTGCGCGTATCAAATTGGCACGGCTTCCCGTTCGTCTTTGTTTTTGACAGCCACACAGCCAGATAAGCGTCTTGGCTGTGGTGACGTGCCTGGTGGTGAAGTGGTGAAGGCTGCGC
>NW_026456249.1:0-2925 GCF_943734635.1 Anopheles cruzii | reverse complement strand
ACAAATATTATCCTCAACGGCATCGTTGTATCTTCTCAGCATGTCAAACAAAGTGACTAACCGCTTCCTGTTTTAGGATCTTGTTAGTGGTAGCAGTAGTAGTAGCAGTAGTGTGGTTTTCGTGGTCATAACATAATATGTACGTCGTAGAATAACCATTATTGCTTCAACGGAAACAGCGTAGTTCAACTTTTGAGAATAGTGCGCATGATTTTTATATACTTAACTGTATGTGCATTAAACGCTGTTGGAAAACTTTTTACCTGGCAAACTATTTGGCAAAAATCGGCAATCTTACATAGGCATAGTCAGAGGCTGCATTCTCCTTTTTCTGGACTGAGTTCTACCAAACTCCCTCTCCATCGAACCAAGGAACTTTTAAAACCGGCTTCTGGCTGGCACGTTAGTGTGACTTAAATTGCTGGCAATCTGTTGTTATGACAAAATACATGGCATTTAGAAGGGATTGTTCATCTAAGTACTAATCATGCCCAACATTGCTTAACTTCGGCGATCGGTGCAATCCGAATAACCTAACCTAAAGGGCCGTTTACACGTAGCGATATATCGTTGCAATGCCTTGTATCGATTAATCGCAGCGATATATCGTAGCCAAGGTGGAGCGTCTACACGCCACGATGTATCGTTGCGATTTGCAATGACAGCGATGGAAGTAACACTGTATTGGTCTGTCTTGCCATTGTGCGTTTCGGTTAAAAATAAAAAATAGAACGTGCCAAGAGTACTTATCAGTCCCAGTGGTCGAGGAAATGGCTTTTAAAGCGAAGCCATTATTCTCACGTTAAACTTTTGCTTTAAAAACATTCAAAACAACATGCCTGTTGGTAATAGTCAAACACCGCGACCGTTCCGTATCTTGAAGTCCTTTATTATCGATCACGAAAGAAGCGATCCGAAAGAAGCGATCCGAAAGAAGCGACTCAAAATTAGTCCGTCTGGTCCGGCGTTTCGCTTATCACTGAGCTGTCACTTTGTTGTTGTGATGTGTTGTGGCGGCTAGCTGGCTCTACCAATAGCCGCGGCTATTGGTAACACTCCCCCCCAGTACGACGACGCGGTTGTCTGGTGAAGTCTTCGTACGATAGCCTGCTAGCCCGCGCCTGACGTTACGTTTTCATGCGGCCTCGCGGCCTATGCCCTCGCCGGGCATCCCTAATTCTATGCCCTCGCCGGGCATCCCTAATTCTATGCCCTTGCCGGACGTGCTAATGCCCTCGCCGGGCATCCCTAATTCTATGCCCTTGCCGGGCCGGGTATTGTTTCGGGGTAGCTTGGGATCGGCTATTACTACCACGTCACCGATGGAAGCCGCTAACGGCGTCGCTAGATTGTCCGGGTTCATTTTAAGCTTATGGGACAGTAAACTCACAGCCACGCGCACGAAGTCGAGAACGAAGCGCGAAGTGGTCGCCGTAGACATGCTCGACGACTCGCCGCTCATGATCGAACCGACGGTGGTCGCAAAGATAGACACAAGGAACGCCGCCACGATCGCTGGCACCTGTACCATTCCGCCAAGGACCATTCCGCCGCTCGGGTGGCTGGGATCACCACCACCTCCGACCGCATCTCTTCCCGCCGCGTCACCATCGCCATCGCCACCAGCATTGTCCAGCTGCGCCCGCTTCGCCACTAGGATGCATCCGACGACCACCCATTTGGCCGTCACCGCGGGCTCCTCCGAGCGCGCCGGTTCTCGCCCGGCGGTGGCTGCTCCTTGGCCGCAGTGTACACCGCCTAGCAGTTGTTCAGGGTCAGGCGGTCGGCCGACGTGTTGTCCGGCGCGTCCTTCCCGAGATTCATTAGCGCCAACAGTTCGCCGGAGTGCGAGTACTTGGCCGTGCTCCTCGCCATCCCGCTCGGGGTCAGCAGGAGGTTCGTCGCGATTGACAGCCGCGTCGTGAGGTTGTAGCGCGCGATCTGGTTCACGTACTACAGCCTGTGGAGGTGGTTTCGGTAGTTGCTGTGCGTCGGCACGAACGTGGACGCCTTCGAGAGCGGATAAGGCGCCATCGGCACCTTCTCGCGCTCCGTGTTGGCCGTGTGGCGCCTCTTCGGCACCGATCTCCTCGTCGCTGCTACTGCTGCTACCGGCGGCACTGCAACTTCTGCTTCCGTTGCTGTCTCCATCGTCCTCTTCGCTGCTATGGCTGCTGCACTCAGTTGAGTTGCGATTACGTTTCTTTTCGTAGTGCTCTGCCCATGGGGCAGCTGCGCCGGGTACCACCAGTCCAGTGGCTGCTGCGCCTTGACTGTTGTTGCCGTGGCGGTCAGCATCGTCGGGAGCTTTACCTCGATCCCGACTCACGCGCGAATCCTGCACCAGCAGATTGCGCGCACTAGACGCTTGATCGCCGCTCGGTAGCAGCGCGTTGTTCACGAACACGTGGCCTCCGACAGCCATGGGTCTGGCCGTCACCGAAAGCTCCTTACCGTTGTTGCCGTGGCGGTCAGCATCGTCGGGAGATTTACCTCGATCCCGACTCACGCGCGAATCCTGCACCAGCAGATTGCGCGCACTAGACGCTTGATCGCCGCTCGGTAGCAGCGCGTTGTTCACGAACACGTGGCCTCCGACAACCATGGGTCTGGCCGTCACCGAAAGCTCCTTACTGCGCGTCGGGTTGTCATCGGTGAGCAGCAAACTTTTGGCGACATGCACGGTCCCGCACCGCACCTCACCGATACGATCGACGATCGAACGATCCACTTCGATGGTGTCTATCGGTGGTGGTTCCTGCTCGGCAGCACCGTTCTCCGCGTGCCGTTGCTTGTGGGCCGCATTGTTCAGCACCTTCACGTCGAGCCGTTTCATCTGGTCGGCTTGCGACGTCCTGTGCTCCGCGTCATCCACTTCCATGGCAACTGCTGCTACTGGTGCTGCTGCGACTGATTTTCCCATAT
>NW_026456248.1:0-2926 GCF_943734635.1 Anopheles cruzii | reverse complement strand
AACAACATCCAAAACATGCACGATGCCAAATCATGCCGTATTGTTCCAAAAACATGTTACTCCTGCTTCAGTTAATTTGTTGTCTGTTTGTAGACGCGCCCATCTTGTATGAGCACGCATCACTAGCGTGATATTTGTAGTGACTGATGTTTGTTTTGCATTTACGTTTTCCAATTCTTCATAGCTGGTAATTTACATCGATACTGGTTATGATCGATGACGTCAATTTATTTTTTAAAAGCTGGTTGTTGCCACATCTATCAGCAGTGCTGTATTTTAAATCAGCAAGACAAGCAGCATCTCACGAATTCATGCTACCGAATAAATATTGGAAGTTTTCGGTTTTAATATGAATAACGACATGATTGTTAATGAATTGTTTGCTTCCAAACAAGGTTTCGTTGTCAGCAAACATGATAAGTCTTTCAAAACAAATGTGTGCTACAATATTTTTCACGATGCCTTCCACTTACAGTCTGTTCTCGATCAAACGTACATTCATCAAAAACCACAGCACAAATGTAGCGTCGGAGAACTAAACAGATGCATCATAATTATGCGTTCTCGTGGTTATTTTTCATCATTAGTGCACCGGACGTAGAACATCCAATCGTTTTATCATCGGATCCAATTAAAGACTCAGAAAGGAATTGCAATCAATATTTCTTGCTCATATGTTTTCAATTATCCGCCATTTCAAAAGAAGAGCAGATAAAAAGAGAGTCCTTGCTTGGTCTGCAGAACCATATACAATAGGCGTTGTGTTGTGAAGGACCGCTCTTGGGTCTGCGATTTATATTACCACTTGAAGAATCATAAATGCATTCTTTGGACCTCGCTCGGTGAAAAATGGCTACGGCGCACGCCCGTTGAACGTCATCATCAATCGATCGGACTCATCATGCCTTCGAGCCTACGATGCATATTTATCGACCTGCCATCCTTGCACAATGAGAAGCAAAAAATGAAACTCTTCTATTCCACTGAAACGAGTCGTTGAAAGATTTGTACGGTTCGTGTCGTGGCGTAGGTTCTCGAGTTCATGTCAGTTCGAGGCGTCTCGATATCAACGAGACCTTCATCGATAAGGATATCTGTTTATGTTGCAGGAAGTTGCCGACTTTGTTGAGAATGCCCTGACCAAGCACATTTTTTGCAGTTTTTGATTGGCATAAGAGAGGCGTCGTTTGATATCAAAGTACTAAACTGGCTACGCTTGACATTGAATATTGTGGTCAATAAGTTGCTTATTGCGTTATTTCGCACAGAACTGTGTAGGTTTGGGTCGTCGCTAGAAATAAGTGGTAGTTGAATTTAAAGGACTTGTCTCGTAACATTTCGCTTGGCGTCATTGTCGGGGCGTTAAAAATAAACGATTCGAAGTAGTAAAGATGCTATAAACAAAGCTCAGTTACGCTCAAAAGCGACCGATTGTAGGTCTTATTCCACGAGATTGGGTTTTAATGTTCTCCGTCATAAAATTCAAACAGATCGTCAACCAATCAAGTCGCATGTGCGTGGAGGCATATGCCTACACTAAATGCAGCGTATTATTAAACGCAAATAAACATAAATCTTGTCTCCACGTGAGACTGTAGAGTCGTTGCTCTGCAATGATGATAATTGTTTAGTACAGAAATAAATGAACATCCACCCACGGGTTGTTGATGGTATAATAGTGGTTTTGCCCCTCGCGATGTTCCGCTAACGGTCTCTTTTTGCTGCTCTAATCACCAAGGAAGACATCGGACAAAAAACGACAAGTCGAGACGAACCGAGTACCGTGAAGTTAACACCAGTCCTAATTACTTCCCCGCTAACCACAACGGGCAATTACCAATTAAGTTCGCCCAGCGACCTCAATGCTCCGTTGGTTGGGGTGATCTCTCGAAGGAATGTTAACTCTGGATGGCACACAAGATGTGCCAAGATCGGTGCTTTGCCAGGGTTTCAATCACTTGGACGGGTGCGAATTTCCTGATTCCTGATTCCATCAACCGAAAACCAACCACCAACTGTTGCTGGACCAATAGGCATGCTGCATTCTAGCTAAGCATTGCTTAGGACCTCAATTTGCATTCACATCCAATTACCGGTCGCTCACCATACCCCTCATTGGACGTCAGTTCTTGGAATGGCGAGTCATCAGGCAGTCCTAAGACTCGGGCGGCCTATTGCCAGCATTGTGCCACATCCCATAAAATCAACAGAATCAATGGCAGTCAAATTGTGACGATGACGATGATAATTAAAATCATCGTCCAGTTAGGCCTGTTCGTTTCACCGGAATGGGATTCGGAACAGGTGTTCTTCGGACGTTGAAAAGTTTCTTCGTTGCTATTATCGATGCTAAGGGGAGGGAGCTATTATCTTAATTTAATCTCAGCTCATCCGCTCTGAGACGGCGTTACGCGAAAGGGAGTTCATTGGTCAATAGCCTTGCTGTCACCTTTAACATTAAACCCAGTTCCCAGTTTCTCTCATGATGGCGAATCCGCTATGCGCTCTGTTACTTCCAACAGGTTTGAAGACCATCGATAGTTTGCTACCGAGAAACGAACCAAACTTATCCCAGTGAAGATCTTGTGGTAGTGTAAAATCTCAAACTGATGGAAGTTATGCATTTATGGTTCTCCAATGATACCATCATATGGCCATTCTGACGGTAATGCTTCGAATATTCTTGGGTTCGTATAATCCGACAAGTCATCTGTAAAAACACTTACGTTTATACTTACGATTAGTAAATCGAACCAATAGTTGGTGGTACAACCAATACACCCAGGAGGAGTTAGACGATAGAGGTTTGAAATTTGAACAAACAAACAGTCGATGTTTGACGTCTTACCGGTACCGGTTCACCTTCACACACATCATTCGGACGTTCGGTGAGAGGCCACACGGATGGGTCAACTATTTCTGCCAA
>NW_026456247.1:0-2928 GCF_943734635.1 Anopheles cruzii | reverse complement strand
GCGAATAAGAAATAAATACAAGTTTTTTAACTTCACCTTTTTACCATAAAAAAACGGTGTTTTTAATTACCTTAGTTTCCTGTTCTGTTGCATTCGCAACAATAACCCTTATGTTGACTGATGTTTAGGGTTTCAGAAAGCTGTGTTCACAATGAGTATCGCATTCGTTAAGCTTAATTCAAAAACGCATTCGAGTGCAATTTTCTCTGCAACATTTAGAGCGTTTGCGACAGGATAAAGTGTTTTTTTTTGCATCGAATGATGCCGGCATGCCGATGCATGATCCTGAATCAAAACAAGAGGCTAAACAGTGGTGTGAACTTGGTTCTTCGGCTCCGAAACGAGTTCGTGTCCAGAAATCGCCCTAAAAGGTGTTAGCATCAGGTTTTTGGAATGCGAACGGAGTTTTGTTAGTGGATTACTTGCTAACTGGTAAAACAATAAATTTCGATTGTTGTTGTAACCTTATAAACCAACTGAAAGAGAAAATTCGTGAAAAAAGACCCGGTTTGAAGAAGAAAAACATCCTCTTCCAAGGATCCAACAAGATCCAACTGTTGAAGCATCCACCGCATTTGCCAGATTTGGCCCCTAGCGACTTCCATCTGTTTCCAGACCTTTGAGAAAATGTCATGGCTGAAAAGCGGTGATGTTGCTTAAAGGGCTGTTGAGCCCCTGACCCGCACACTGACCACTCTTGCTTCCCATTTCCTTGCTCTCCTGCTACAGTATGGCACCGGACGGCGGCTTTGCGGCTGACCAACATGAACGTACCGGAGGTGGTCGACTACCGTGACACGATCACCCTTTCCTGCAGCTACGACCTCGGCGACCACCAGCTCAATTCCGTCAAGTGGTACAAGGGTACGCAGGAGTTCTACCGGTAAGTGTCCGAATGCTGCCACCCCCAGGATGGGGATCTCGCACTGCACCGTCTATTTCGCCCCCCATGACAGGTACGCCCCGATGCTCAGTCCGAAGGTGACGATCTACCCGGTGGAGGGCATCGTGATCGCCACCGACCGGCCGACCATCTGCAACCAGTACCTCTGCTCGATCCGCCTGACGGAGCTGCAGCGCCGGTCGAGCGGCGAGTACCGGTGCGAGATCTCGGGCGACGCGCCCGAGTTCAAGCTGGCGAACGGGACGCGCAACATGACGGTCGAGGCGCTACCGCTGGAGGAGCCCACCATCAGCGGGCTGGCGGCAAGCTACCTGCCGCACGAGCACATTGCGGCCAACTGTACCTCGGACCGCTCCAGTCTCGCCATCCGCCTGCTGTGGTTCATCAACGGACGCACGGTAAGTCGGGCCGGCGAGCGCCATCTGGTGGCCATCGAGGTGGCGGCGGCCCTAAAGCTCTACTTCTTATTCGCGTCGCCGCGCAGGTCCCAATGGAGTACCTACAGCAGCAGCAGGAGACCACCCTGGAGAGCGATGGGTTCTACCTGCGCTACCGCACGCTGGAGATGCGCGTTCCTGTAGATAGGCTAGTGCAGCGCGAGCTGGACAATGTGATCCATATCAAGTGCATGGCGACGGTGGACGCGGTGCCGGCCGCGGGCCGCGAAGCGAAGGCGGTGATAGCGTTGCGCAGCCACCGGTCGTCCCTGTTCGGGTTCGGTGGCCACAGCCAGGCGTCGGCCCGCAGTCGCCACTGCCCTGGTTTCCCGCTCCACGTCGGCGACCTCGTAGCTGGTAAGTAGATTCAGGCGTGCTTCTACGAGCTAGATCCCTTCCAGGTCTAGAGACATGATTTTGGTTTTTTGAAAAGCTCATGTTTATTGCATTGAAGTGAAAAGCTCTATTTTCTTCAAAGTATGTCCCATTGCTAGCTATACCTTTTACATTTCTCCCCCGTCTCTCTGGTAATTTGTGGATGCCGCGCCGAAAGAATTGTTCGTCTTTTTTTGGGAGCAAACCAGTAAGTCATCCAATTTTGGACTTCCTCGTAGGAATCGAAGTGGTCAGCCTCAGCCAATGCGTGTCCTATCGATGAAAATAAATGCCAATCGAAAGTCTGGTGAATACGGCGGGAGACAGCATCTCCCAGCCAAGTACTTTGATTGTTTCTTGAACCAGTTTTGCTTTGTGTCCAGGTCCATGGAGCAAAATTACCTGACCGCGTCTTGTGGCCCATTCTGATCGTTTTTCCATCAACACATGCTTCAAATTGATCATTTGTTGTCGGTCGGGTCGGATCTGTGTTAACGGTTTTACCCGGTTTTAGGAGCTTGTGTTACACCACACCTTTCTGATCCCACCGAGACACACAGCATCGTCGTTTTGTCGAATCGATCTGGTTTTGCAGTCGAAGTTGATGGTTTTCCCGGATTTTTTTCTTTTTAGGATCCCAAAATGAACCCACTTTCTATCCCCAATTACAATCTGACGAAGAAATTATTTCCTCTTGTTTCTGGCGAGCAGAATGGAGGCCTCCCAAGCGCTTTGTTTGTAAAATGTTAAAATTGCCATGTTTACTAGGTGAGTGCGTTGAGAAACGGACTTTTTTAACACCCAAAAAAATGTTAATAAAATTTTTATGCAAATTTCTATTTTATTGAAAATGTGTGCCATCGCTAGCTATACATTTCTCCTCTCTCTCTACTTAAACATGGATTCCCAGACGAAAGAATTCTTCGACTTTTTAAACAAAATAAATAGTCATTCCATTTCGACTTCCTCGTAGAAAAACGAAGGGCTGCTCAGCCAATACGTGTCTCATCGATGAAAATGAATGATATTCGAAAAGAGCCAAGTCAGGTGAATAACGCGGGAGGGTCAGCAGCTCCCATCCAAGTGATTTGATAGTATCCTGAAACAGTTTTGTTTTTTGGTGCGCCTGGTGCTTGATTCCACGGGCCACCAGGCGCCCCCATTGAAGCCCACTAGAATTGCATTTTGGTCGTTTTTCGATCAATGCATGGT
>NW_026456246.1:0-2930 GCF_943734635.1 Anopheles cruzii | reverse complement strand
AAGAAGAGGTCTCCAACCCAAAAAAAAAGGTCCCACAGCGAACGGAGAGTTGTCGGGAAGCGTTTTTATGATGTCTGGAGCTTTGGCCATAAATGTTGTGCCAGAATCAAGTTTGGCGATATTTGGCAAACTAACAACGTCTAATGGATGGGCCGACGGATGTTTGCATGTTCGGTCCCGAACCGGCGGTCCAGTGAGTTTGAATCGAGAATCTTATCGCGGCAGCAGACGCCGGCAACGGGTAGTCGCAACGTGCAGTTACTGCGACAACATTATGTTTGGTGCAGTGCGGGCAACCCGAATCGCATAAAACGTTTAATGAAGGTGTGTAGTTTGTTCATTTTCGGCCACTTTATGGGACACTCGTACATTTATTCTCTGCCACCAGCCACCATCGGGACGGTACCAGTGCGGAGAGCGAAGAGCTCGGTTTCTTGCGTCATATAATGGCCAAACGATGGACAGAGCGGTGAGTCTAAAACTAATTAAAATAATAGACATCGATTAGGATTCCAGTGTTTGAATGGACACTGTTCATAAATCATAGGACTTGTTCCTATAAATATTCCTTCGGCCGATAGTTACCTGTCGTAATGTTATTTATTCGAACATTGTTTATTATGGATCGACTCCTTGTGTAATCCACAAAGAAATAATTCTTCCGAACCAGTGCACTGGAAGATGGTGCCGATCTTGCCAAGCGCGGTCGACAGCAAGAGCAAGTTTCTAAATGATTGATCATGGCATTCGGGAAATTGCCCAACGGGTTGACAGGTCGGCTAATAGTTTGCTGTTTATTGCACGATAAAGTTACACGTAATATCACCGATGGGAATACCAAAATGGGGTTTCGTTTGAATTTATCTATCGCGAAACTTTTTCCAGACGATCGAGCCAAGCGACTAGTTAGTAATAAGGGATCAATACCGCATTTTGATAAGAGGTTGACTGTTGGGCAACAGAAGACACCGTAGCCGAAACTCGAGCTTCAGCGTCGAGATTTTGGGAATAGCGTTGGCCCGGTTCTAGGTTAATCGATTGGTCACACACGGCCAGGACACGGCCCACAAGGCGCAAAACTCAAGAAGGCAGCGAAAGCGAGTACCGAAAGCCTAACGGCAGAGAACATAAATCGGCACCGGCCAACGGGGGAGCGTATTTACCATCGGTTAATGATGCGGAAAAACGAGCATCCGATTTTCCGTGCGTTCGTTTCGTTCGGACGACGATAAATCAGACAGCCGATTGGCTTTTAACGGTAGCTTAACGACTTTTTCGGCCTACCGCAGCGTTGTGCGCAGGAAATGGCAGCTTTTATGGGGCATGATTTCGATTCGATGCGGTGTACCTGCGGCATTTAGTTAGTATAAAGTGTGCGCTGCGTAATTGAAATTTCGGACCGAATGGAGATGTGGTCAATAATATTCCGCTCGACTAGGGCCCACTATCCGGCTCGTTGGGCGACTCTAGTATGTGGCAACACGCCCGTTGCCGGCTTGTGATAAAACATCATAATCGTTCGCTGGTCGATTCCCGTGCGGCTCCGATCGGAATTCAGTTAATTGACTTCGCTGCCGTCGTAAGCGGCACGGCGAGTCAGATAATTAGCAACTTAATAACAAATTCACCTGGCATGCGGACCGATCGCGGCACCCGGGGATTAGCCGCCGGTATCCCGAAATCTCCTGCCGCCTGCCGATTTGCGCCGGCGGCTAATTGATCGGCTTGGAACTGCCGCGCGCACAGCCACACTGCCGCGGCATTTTCGTGCGCAATAAAATGTTATGTCTCGTAAAAATCACTTCGGCCCTCAAACGAGGCGCCCCGATGTTTAGATAAGTCCGGGGCCGCGCGCCACGCGCAGACCGATCGATTACGGTTTCGAGTTGCAGATTGCAACGGGATACCGGGGGGGGCTTGAATACGCGCAGCTCCCGGTGGCAACCGAAAGCCCAAGCCCCACAGCGCACCGGGAGCCGGGAGCAAATAAATTGATTCATAAATAAAATAAATGCTAATAAATAAACATTCCCACGGCGTTCCAGCGCCGCCGCACTTGCACACGGCAGGATGCGGGTCCGCCGGGTCTTTAAACGGTCTGGAGCAGGCCGTGGATTGTGGCCGTGGCCGGAACGGAGCAGATGCACTCTGCGGGCGCGGGCGTTCGATATGGTGTGTAGCGAGTGAAACGCCCGGTCCTTGGGTTCGAAGATCACGTGTCCCTGTCTAATTTAACCAATTTAATCGTCCCATATCGGCAATAACTGTACCGCGGGCACGGCACACGGAAATGTAAAACATGTTATCGTTAATTTTCGAAACAAAGTACACCGCGCGCGCCCGGCGAGGTTGCGCGTATCGGTTCCGCGATCGGCCACCGCACAGAGGCCGCCGATTGGCGCGGCGCGGAGTGCGCGATAAGCAAATGTTGCCCGCCAAAGGGATAGTTTAATAAACCGCAGCTGCCGCAGCTTCTGGTATGCTACCGTGCGGCGGCCCGGCCAAGGCCACGGAGCCCCGGCCAAGGAGCCACGCAGCACAAGGAGATTACCACATGCAAAGCTCCGAGCGTTGGGAAGAGAAAAAAAACCTACGCCCGCGAATTGAAGTGGCTCTTCCAGTGGCAATCGCCAATCACTGGGCCTCCGCCCCCCTCGAGCGCCCGGCATCTGGAGTCCGCCGGTCAAACAATGCCGGATTCTGCATGGGGTGCAGTGCGCAACGAAAAAAAAGGAAACGAAGTCGCCAAACGCATCGCGACCCCGAGGAGATGAAGCGTAAAAAAGCTTTTAAAATCAAGCCGCACCGCGCGGAGAGGAGCTTTACGGCACATTATAAAGGGTGCCCCTTGCACCACCGTGCGCGGAAGTTCTGGGGAGGCCACTCGAATCGAACGCCGGGAAGCAGTCCTTCGGAACGGAAGCAGCCGG
>NW_026456245.1:0-2930 GCF_943734635.1 Anopheles cruzii | reverse complement strand
AAGAAGAGGTCTCCAACCCAAAAAAAAAGGTCCCACAGCGAACGGAGAGTTGTCGGGAAGCGTTTTTATGATGTCTGGAGCTTTGGCCATAAATGTTGTGCCAGAATCAAGTTTGGCGATATTTGGCAAACTAACAACGTCTAATGGATGGGCCGACGGATGTTTGCATGTTCGGTCCCGAACCGGCGGTCCAGTGAGTTTGAATCGAGAATCTTATCGCGGCAGCAGACGCCGGCAACGGGTAGTCGCAACGTGCAGTTACTGCGACAACATTATGTTTGGTGCAGTGCGGGCAACCCGAATCGCATAAAACGTTTAATGAAGGTGTGTAGTTTGTTCATTTTCGGCCACTTTATGGGACACTCGTACATTTATTCTCTGCCACCAGCCACCATCGGGACGGTACCAGTGCGGAGAGCGAAGAGCTCGGTTTCTTGCGTCATATAATGGCCAAACGATGGACAGAGCGGTGAGTCTAAAACTAATTAAAATAATAGACATCGATTAGGATTCCAGTGTTTGAATGGACACTGTTCATAAATCATAGGACTTGTTCCTATAAATATTCCTTCGGCCGATAGTTACCTGTCGTAATGTTATTTATTCGAACATTGTTTATTATGGATCGACTCCTTGTGTAATCCACAAAGAAATAATTCTTCCGAACCAGTGCACTGGAAGATGGTGCCGATCTTGCCAAGCGCGGTCGACAGCAAGAGCAAGTTTCTAAATGATTGATCATGGCATTCGGGAAATTGCCCAACGGGTTGACAGGTCGGCTAATAGTTTGCTGTTTATTGCACGATAAAGTTACACGTAATATCACCGATGGGAATACCAAAATGGGGTTTCGTTTGAATTTATCTATCGCGAAACTTTTTCCAGACGATCGAGCCAAGCGACTAGTTAGTAATAAGGGATCAATACCGCATTTTGATAAGAGGTTGACTGTTGGGCAACAGAAGACACCGTAGCCGAAACTCGAGCTTCAGCGTCGAGATTTTGGGAATAGCGTTGGCCCGGTTCTAGGTTAATCGATTGGTCACACACGGCCAGGACACGGCCCACAAGGCGCAAAACTCAAGAAGGCAGCGAAAGCGAGTACCGAAAGCCTAACGGCAGAGAACATAAATCGGCACCGGCCAACGGGGGAGCGTATTTACCATCGGTTAATGATGCGGAAAAACGAGCATCCGATTTTCCGTGCGTTCGTTTCGTTCGGACGACGATAAATCAGACAGCCGATTGGCTTTTAACGGTAGCTTAACGACTTTTTCGGCCTACCGCAGCGTTGTGCGCAGGAAATGGCAGCTTTTATGGGGCATGATTTCGATTCGATGCGGTGTACCTGCGGCATTTAGTTAGTATAAAGTGTGCGCTGCGTAATTGAAATTTCGGACCGAATGGAGATGTGGTCAATAATATTCCGCTCGACTAGGGCCCACTATCCGGCTCGTTGGGCGACTCTAGTATGTGGCAACACGCCCGTTGCCGGCTTGTGATAAAACATCATAATCGTTCGCTGGTCGATTCCCGTGCGGCTCCGATCGGAATTCAGTTAATTGACTTCGCTGCCGTCGTAAGCGGCACGGCGAGTCAGATAATTAGCAACTTAATAACAAATTCACCTGGCATGCGGACCGATCGCGGCACCCGGGGATTAGCCGCCGGTATCCCGAAATCTCCTGCCGCCTGCCGATTTGCGCCGGCGGCTAATTGATCGGCTTGGAACTGCCGCGCGCACAGCCACACTGCCGCGGCATTTTCGTGCGCAATAAAATGTTATGTCTCGTAAAAATCACTTCGGCCCTCAAACGAGGCGCCCCGATGTTTAGATAAGTCCGGGGCCGCGCGCCACGCGCAGACCGATCGATTACGGTTTCGAGTTGCAGATTGCAACGGGATACCGGGGGGGGCTTGAATACGCGCAGCTCCCGGTGGCAACCGAAAGCCCAAGCCCCACAGCGCACCGGGAGCCGGGAGCAAATAAATTGATTCATAAATAAAATAAATGCTAATAAATAAACATTCCCACGGCGTTCCAGCGCCGCCGCACTTGCACACGGCAGGATGCGGGTCCGCCGGGTCTTTAAACGGTCTGGAGCAGGCCGTGGATTGTGGCCGTGGCCGGAACGGAGCAGATGCACTCTGCGGGCGCGGGCGTTCGATATGGTGTGTAGCGAGTGAAACGCCCGGTCCTTGGGTTCGAAGATCACGTGTCCCTGTCTAATTTAACCAATTTAATCGTCCCATATCGGCAATAACTGTACCGCGGGCACGGCACACGGAAATGTAAAACATGTTATCGTTAATTTTCGAAACAAAGTACACCGCGCGCGCCCGGCGAGGTTGCGCGTATCGGTTCCGCGATCGGCCACCGCACAGAGGCCGCCGATTGGCGCGGCGCGGAGTGCGCGATAAGCAAATGTTGCCCGCCAAAGGGATAGTTTAATAAACCGCAGCTGCCGCAGCTTCTGGTATGCTACCGTGCGGCGGCCCGGCCAAGGCCACGGAGCCCCGGCCAAGGAGCCACGCAGCACAAGGAGATTACCACATGCAAAGCTCCGAGCGTTGGGAAGAGAAAAAAAACCTACGCCCGCGAATTGAAGTGGCTCTTCCAGTGGCAATCGCCAATCACTGGGCCTCCGCCCCCCTCGAGCGCCCGGCATCTGGAGTCCGCCGGTCAAACAATGCCGGATTCTGCATGGGGTGCAGTGCGCAACGAAAAAAAAGGAAACGAAGTCGCCAAACGCATCGCGACCCCGAGGAGATGAAGCGTAAAAAAGCTTTTAAAATCAAGCCGCACCGCGCGGAGAGGAGCTTTACGGCACATTATAAAGGGTGCCCCTTGCACCACCGTGCGCGGAAGTTCTGGGGAGGCCACTCGAATCGAACGCCGGGAAGCAGTCCTTCGGAACGGAAGCAGCCGG
>NW_026456244.1:0-2931 GCF_943734635.1 Anopheles cruzii | reverse complement strand
AACACATCGCCCTTTTGTGGCGGGGTCGCGTGTTTTTGTGTGTGTGTTCGGAGCCGTGCTAAACAACGGATGAAGAAGATCTTGTGCCCGGTGAGCAGGATTCGCGCAGCTTCGATCCTTTTCGGTCCTTTCTCCGAGGGTGACTTCAATCGAGAGAGGCAGAGAAAACAGAGTGAGAGAGATGAGAGTCGGCAACTTTTATAGCAACCACCGCTCACGCGGAACTCATCCGGAAGACACGACGCGAACCGGTCGGATTATTATCAGTCCCTCGGGACGTGTTCGGAAGCCACCGTCAGCGGAAAAAGTCCTTGCCGAGCCGCCATCACCATCCTACCTCAACAGCGCACCAAAGCGGGCGTCCCTCCATACTGTGGCTTCCGGAATTGGGAAAGCGAAAACCTCGCGAAGGATCTCCGTCTATGACGACACGGAGGACGGGCCCTTTGTTTATGTTGCCCCAAGACGCGGTTCGCCGAATCGACGGCCGGCGACGGCGCGAAATCGTCGAACTTTATGGCCTTGTTGTGTGTTGCGGTTCGTCAAAGCAATGGGGCGATAGGGTTGGCGGCTAAACGGTTGCGGATTAGGTCGCTGGAACCGGAAGATGTAATTGGCATCCGGCAGCCGCCATTCGGTGCTGTACCGCGGATTGCATAACTTTTGATTTGCTTTCGTGAGTTCGCCTACCGAATTCTAAAACTCTGTGTTTTGGAGAAATTGCTCAAAACTGCACGTTTGTGTGCTTCTAATTAAATCCGACGCTGAGAGGCGGTCTCACTCAACACGCACACCATCTCGGTGTAAGCTGGGCCCATTCTCGTCGTTCGTTTGACGAATTTCTAATTAATACACACTGACTGTCTCCCGCCCGAGCCTGAGAGCTTGACGGACTTTTAACGAGACTTCCGGCTAGTGGTAGTGGTTGCTTGTTGAACGTCTGCCCCCTAGGGCATCGGGGTTTCTTCCGGCACCGAAATCCGGTTAATGGTGCAAAAAGTGTAAAATTCAACCCTCTTTCAACGGAGCAGCGCTGCGTGTCTGTCACTATGACTCCCAAGATGGGCTGTTTTATGGGCGGCGCTCGCCGAAGACGAAACCAAGCGAAGCGCCCACCGAAACGTTATCCTTTCAATTATCCAGCGTGTGTAACAAATTGTGCCGTTGTTGGAAAATTGAACCATTCATCTTTCCTGGCGTCGGCGATGCGGCCGGAATTTTCACAACAAAACCCACGCCGTGCGCATCCTATCTATGTGGGGCGCGTGGCGAAAATGGTCTCAACCCTTCGAGGCTGCGATTTCATCATATTTTCCTAGTGGGTGCACCCCACCAGAGATAACATCCAAATAAATGCTGCTAAAGATAAGAAAGTGCGGCGGTGAAACATTTTCCCGTTTTGCGCTGCGCGCCCCGGGTGTAAGGCGGTGCGGCCTACCTTTAGGCGCCAAACGAACCGGTTCGAACTAGAGATGGCGCTGACGATACGCGCGAAAACGGGTGGAAGTAAACCCGTTCACGCCGCGGCCGCGTGTGTGTGTTTTGGTTTTCGGAAAATTGTTTTTCCTTGCTCCCGTGATTCGACAACGAAAGGAGCGCGCCGGTGGGGACGAAAGACGAAAGCAAATTGACTACTAAACCGAGCGGTCGCCATCTCAACGTCGTCGTCGTCGGCGGCGGTTGTTGATGGAGTCTGTCGAAACGAACTAATGACGGTAGGGTTTGGTGTGTTGGGGGGATCGCCGTCACCGGCGCCATATTTAACTCAACACACAACGACCCGGTTGGCGGGAATTAAACACATTTCAACTATGTTCCGAGCGCTCCGCAAACGGAGCGTTCATGCGTGTGGCAAACATTTGGAAAAGGCATCACGCACATCACCGCGTCCCGCTCGTCACCGACCGTGGGATTGTGTAACAAAAAAGTAATAACAAAAACGGCACCCGAACCCCCGGCGTTCGTTGCGAATCGAACAACACAGTTCGGGATCATTCACTCGGAAAAACCACATCGCGATTAAGACGTTAATTTCCCATCACATAATCAACCCGCCGCCGGCATGAGCCCGACGCCCGGGAAAATGGGAAAACTTTTCAGTCCTTGCGGCAGAGCCCTTTCAGCTTTCCGTCGGCGGGCTCCGAAAGTGCTCCCCCGTGCCCCGTGCCTTGCCACCAGCAGCCAGCCCGGGTCCATCGTCGTAACGGCGGCACGAACCGCATGAAGGTTAAACTTTTTGGTGGATATTTTAATTTTATCAAAACATCACACTTGGCCACACGAAGGGACCGGAGAGAGTGGGCTCTCGCGTCGCCCTCCGCCCGACCGTTATCACCACCACCAGCCAGCCCGCCCGATCCAGTTCCGTGTGTTTGTGAAGGCACTCCCTTCCAGCCGGAAGGTGAGCATTTGCGCCAAACTGAACCTTTTCGAGCCATGCCGGGCGAGGAAAGGAGTCCCAGGAGATAGATTACTGTGCCCTGCTGCTGCGCCTGCTTTTGCCCTTTCCCCCTCCCCGTTGGGCTAACGATAAGTTTCCCTTTAATGAAGCACTCGCCGGCGGAAACCGAGCGCGCCGCGCGTAGTTGCTGCTTGTGGCGGGTCGCAACTTTTCACGAACCACATCAGCAAAACTATTCGCGTGGCTCGTAAACGTGGCGTGTCGAAATTTGGGGACACAGACCGACACAGGCACTTATCTCCTGCATTTCTCATGTCTTTTTTGTTTTTTTTGGGTCTAGTGAAAGGTTCCCAAATTGATTTATAGACCTTCGACTGCAGGCTACCTTCGGGGCCCGCCGGGGCTATCGACAAAACGTCCGCAGACAGCCCGCGGCGGTACCCGACATTTTGGTCGACCCACATTCCGGCCGCCTTCCGTTTCGCCTTCTGCTGCTTGTTTTGCGTCAGCATGCTTCAATAATTCACGAA
>NW_026456243.1:0-2931 GCF_943734635.1 Anopheles cruzii | reverse complement strand
AACACATCGCCCTTTTGTGGCGGGGTCGCGTGTTTTTGTGTGTGTGTTCGGAGCCGTGCTAAACAACGGATGAAGAAGATCTTGTGCCCGGTGAGCAGGATTCGCGCAGCTTCGATCCTTTTCGGTCCTTTCTCCGAGGGTGACTTCAATCGAGAGAGGCAGAGAAAACAGAGTGAGAGAGATGAGAGTCGGCAACTTTTATAGCAACCACCGCTCACGCGGAACTCATCCGGAAGACACGACGCGAACCGGTCGGATTATTATCAGTCCCTCGGGACGTGTTCGGAAGCCACCGTCAGCGGAAAAAGTCCTTGCCGAGCCGCCATCACCATCCTACCTCAACAGCGCACCAAAGCGGGCGTCCCTCCATACTGTGGCTTCCGGAATTGGGAAAGCGAAAACCTCGCGAAGGATCTCCGTCTATGACGACACGGAGGACGGGCCCTTTGTTTATGTTGCCCCAAGACGCGGTTCGCCGAATCGACGGCCGGCGACGGCGCGAAATCGTCGAACTTTATGGCCTTGTTGTGTGTTGCGGTTCGTCAAAGCAATGGGGCGATAGGGTTGGCGGCTAAACGGTTGCGGATTAGGTCGCTGGAACCGGAAGATGTAATTGGCATCCGGCAGCCGCCATTCGGTGCTGTACCGCGGATTGCATAACTTTTGATTTGCTTTCGTGAGTTCGCCTACCGAATTCTAAAACTCTGTGTTTTGGAGAAATTGCTCAAAACTGCACGTTTGTGTGCTTCTAATTAAATCCGACGCTGAGAGGCGGTCTCACTCAACACGCACACCATCTCGGTGTAAGCTGGGCCCATTCTCGTCGTTCGTTTGACGAATTTCTAATTAATACACACTGACTGTCTCCCGCCCGAGCCTGAGAGCTTGACGGACTTTTAACGAGACTTCCGGCTAGTGGTAGTGGTTGCTTGTTGAACGTCTGCCCCCTAGGGCATCGGGGTTTCTTCCGGCACCGAAATCCGGTTAATGGTGCAAAAAGTGTAAAATTCAACCCTCTTTCAACGGAGCAGCGCTGCGTGTCTGTCACTATGACTCCCAAGATGGGCTGTTTTATGGGCGGCGCTCGCCGAAGACGAAACCAAGCGAAGCGCCCACCGAAACGTTATCCTTTCAATTATCCAGCGTGTGTAACAAATTGTGCCGTTGTTGGAAAATTGAACCATTCATCTTTCCTGGCGTCGGCGATGCGGCCGGAATTTTCACAACAAAACCCACGCCGTGCGCATCCTATCTATGTGGGGCGCGTGGCGAAAATGGTCTCAACCCTTCGAGGCTGCGATTTCATCATATTTTCCTAGTGGGTGCACCCCACCAGAGATAACATCCAAATAAATGCTGCTAAAGATAAGAAAGTGCGGCGGTGAAACATTTTCCCGTTTTGCGCTGCGCGCCCCGGGTGTAAGGCGGTGCGGCCTACCTTTAGGCGCCAAACGAACCGGTTCGAACTAGAGATGGCGCTGACGATACGCGCGAAAACGGGTGGAAGTAAACCCGTTCACGCCGCGGCCGCGTGTGTGTGTTTTGGTTTTCGGAAAATTGTTTTTCCTTGCTCCCGTGATTCGACAACGAAAGGAGCGCGCCGGTGGGGACGAAAGACGAAAGCAAATTGACTACTAAACCGAGCGGTCGCCATCTCAACGTCGTCGTCGTCGGCGGCGGTTGTTGATGGAGTCTGTCGAAACGAACTAATGACGGTAGGGTTTGGTGTGTTGGGGGGATCGCCGTCACCGGCGCCATATTTAACTCAACACACAACGACCCGGTTGGCGGGAATTAAACACATTTCAACTATGTTCCGAGCGCTCCGCAAACGGAGCGTTCATGCGTGTGGCAAACATTTGGAAAAGGCATCACGCACATCACCGCGTCCCGCTCGTCACCGACCGTGGGATTGTGTAACAAAAAAGTAATAACAAAAACGGCACCCGAACCCCCGGCGTTCGTTGCGAATCGAACAACACAGTTCGGGATCATTCACTCGGAAAAACCACATCGCGATTAAGACGTTAATTTCCCATCACATAATCAACCCGCCGCCGGCATGAGCCCGACGCCCGGGAAAATGGGAAAACTTTTCAGTCCTTGCGGCAGAGCCCTTTCAGCTTTCCGTCGGCGGGCTCCGAAAGTGCTCCCCCGTGCCCCGTGCCTTGCCACCAGCAGCCAGCCCGGGTCCATCGTCGTAACGGCGGCACGAACCGCATGAAGGTTAAACTTTTTGGTGGATATTTTAATTTTATCAAAACATCACACTTGGCCACACGAAGGGACCGGAGAGAGTGGGCTCTCGCGTCGCCCTCCGCCCGACCGTTATCACCACCACCAGCCAGCCCGCCCGATCCAGTTCCGTGTGTTTGTGAAGGCACTCCCTTCCAGCCGGAAGGTGAGCATTTGCGCCAAACTGAACCTTTTCGAGCCATGCCGGGCGAGGAAAGGAGTCCCAGGAGATAGATTACTGTGCCCTGCTGCTGCGCCTGCTTTTGCCCTTTCCCCCTCCCCGTTGGGCTAACGATAAGTTTCCCTTTAATGAAGCACTCGCCGGCGGAAACCGAGCGCGCCGCGCGTAGTTGCTGCTTGTGGCGGGTCGCAACTTTTCACGAACCACATCAGCAAAACTATTCGCGTGGCTCGTAAACGTGGCGTGTCGAAATTTGGGGACACAGACCGACACAGGCACTTATCTCCTGCATTTCTCATGTCTTTTTTGTTTTTTTTGGGTCTAGTGAAAGGTTCCCAAATTGATTTATAGACCTTCGACTGCAGGCTACCTTCGGGGCCCGCCGGGGCTATCGACAAAACGTCCGCAGACAGCCCGCGGCGGTACCCGACATTTTGGTCGACCCACATTCCGGCCGCCTTCCGTTTCGCCTTCTGCTGCTTGTTTTGCGTCAGCATGCTTCAATAATTCACGAA
>NW_026456242.1:0-2932 GCF_943734635.1 Anopheles cruzii | reverse complement strand
GTTGCTTTGCTTGAAACATACATGGGAGCATCAATAAATTGTGCCACAAAATTGTTTTAAAATAATTAGTAAATTTGTTTTTTTTTTAATCTTAGAAGAACGGACCGGGCCGTAGTTATAATTAGTTTGTTGTGAAAAGTAGAACATTGAGTGTCACTGAAAGAACCGTAGCCACTAAACAAAGACTGAGAATGCCGTGGAATATAAAATACTAGCTGATCCCGGCGCGCGTTGCCACGCCTCATTTCATCCTCATTTCTCGATTATCCGACGTTTCAAAGGACTTCCTGGTGGCGTATCCGATCAGCTTTCCTTTGCTCCCGTTACTTCTACTTTTTAGATGATTGGGCTTCCCGGTGACGTATTTGTTCAGTTTCCCTTTCCTCCTCCCGTTACTCTGTTCCGAATGATAGGGCTTCCCGGTGATGTATCCGATTGGCTTTCCTTCCCGCTTCCCGTTGGATACATGGCAAAACTCGCACCAGCTACATTTGACTCAAATTGTTTGAACACTTTTCGAGTTTTGGTTAAAATTTACCAAAATTTGATTCTCGATTTCTTCGATCGGATTTTTCGATTTTCGATTTTTCTTCGGTTCGATTTCTCCCTGGAATTTGGTTCGATTTGTTCGAAATCAACCCGAATTATGCTGAATTTTATGTTATGTTTGTATGCGAGCCTCCTCTCCCGGGAAGTGTGAAATGTATTTTTTTTATTATATGATCCTAATTGAAATCTAGAAGGCTGAAGCAGTCCGTCGCTCTTTCTATTTCTCTCCTCCCCCCCTCTCTCTCTCTCTCTCTTTCTTTCTCTCTTTCTCTCCCCCCATCTCTCTCTTCCTTTCTTTCGCACTTTCTTCAAAAATAAACGCAAACTATGCAGTTCCCCCCAACATCACACTACTTCAAGAAGGGTGGTGATAGGTGGAAGAAGGAAGGAAAAGGCTTTTAAGGGAAACCAATCGATTTACAGACCACCAAAACCTAAGAAACAATACCCATATTGCCCTAGGACGTATTTTAAGGATTGGGGTTGTATGGGGACCCCCCCCTTCCTCTCGTCCTGCAAGGACCAAATTTCGTCACATGGTTTCTCAGGTGACCAGCAACCATTGTGCAAGTTTTGATGAAATTCGATTCATAACTTGTGGAGTAATTGATGTTTTTAACAGTTAGTTGTATGGGAGGGCAAAGAAAGAGGGGGTGAGGGGTTTCTAACCATGATAACGACACTCCCCGGCCCCTAAAACCCATGTATACCAAATTTCGAGTCAATCGGTCCAGTAGTTTCGGAGTTCACTTGAGACACACAGACACAACTTGATATTTATACTAGGCTGTGTATAAAGTCTTGCGGGTCGATACCAGAGGGCGCTGCTACGGGCCTAATTTTTTTTTGCTATATTGGTACACTCTTCATTTGAACGTATGTGAAGTTTCATTTCAATCGGCCACTTATATTTTTTTTTACAAGCCATTTAGTGTCGACCGTATTTTTGTCACGTCACAGTATTTTTTACAGCTGCTATGACGTCATCATTTGATGAAAAACGCTTTCCGCGCACGATTTTTTTAGGTCTGAAAACAGATGGAAGTAGCAAGGGGCCAAATCTGGCGAATAGGGTGGATACTCCAACAATTCGAACTTTAATTCATGGATTTTTGCCATTTTCAAAATGCTCTTGTGACACGGTGCATTGTCCTGATGAAAGAGGTTGTCTTTCCTCTGCAAACCGGATCTTTTTTCACGAATTTTTGCTTTCAGTTGCTCTAAAATGTTACAAAAATAATCAAAATTTATTGTTTTATCAATTTGCAAGTAATCCGCTAGCAAAATTCCATTCGCATCCCACAAAACTGATGCTAACATCTTTTTAGGCAATTTCTGAACGAGCTCGTTTCGGAACTGAAGAAAAAGGTTCACATCACTCCTTAACCTTTTTTTTTATTCAGGATCATAGTGATAGACCCAAATCTCATCCATAGTGATGATTCAATGCACAAAATCCACTTTATCCAATCGGAAACGCTTTAAATGTTGTCAAGAAAGATGCATTCGAATGCGTTTGGAGCAAATGCGGCACTCATGTTGCAAACGGCTTTCTGAAACCTAAAACTTCAGTCAAAATATTGGTTATACTGCTCAATGAGTTGGCTAGGTCTTGTACTTAATTTCTATCAGTGTTTGGACGATTTCCGAAAACGATATCCTGTATTGTTTTACGATTTCCGATGTTGTGTCTGTTTTTTGACATTTTTGACATTGATCGTCTTAAAGGCTACTACGACCATGTTTAGGCTCAGAATCCCCTCTTTGAACCACCTAATTGAAGACGAAGAGTCCTTATACACTTTTAACATTCGGTCATAAATCTCCTTTGCGTTTAAACCTTTCAAAAATAAAAATTATATCACTGCACGGTATCTGATTTTTACCATTCTAAAAAATACTGTGAGACGTCGTTACTAAATGGTTTGTCAAAAAAACAATAAGTGGCCGATTGAAATGAAACTTCACATACGTTCATATGAAGAGTGTACCAATATAGCATAAAAAATTTAGGCCCGTAGCAGCGCCCTCTGGTATCGACCCGCAAGACTTTATACACAGCCTAGTATATATAGATAGATGACCATTTGAATATTAATTCTTACTAAACTAAATGTATGTACATGTATAAAATAATAAAATGAACTTAAGACTAGGACTACTGCCAAGCCAATCGTGGTGAACATTTGACCAAACTTGTTTTACATAAAAAAAATGTTAGGAATCAACCTTTCAAATAAAAGTTTAAGCATCGACAAATATTCAGCCGTTTTTGTTTTATAACCAAACGAAAATATGCACGCTAATTTGCTCATCCTGTATTTGTTTATTGAAAACAAACGGCTTAATATTTTTCGATGCTTGAACTTTTATTTGAAAGGTG
>NW_026456241.1:0-2933 GCF_943734635.1 Anopheles cruzii | reverse complement strand
AAAGGTTTTTCACCGGTGTGAGTGCGGATATGGGTTTTCAGTAACCATGACCGAGCAAACTTGGCGGAGCAATGAGGACATTGATGATTCAGTTCCTTGTTGTGTATTGCCATATGGTTCCTCTGGTTGCTTGCCGAATGAAACGCTTTGTCACATATTTTACACTTGAAAGGCTTTTCGCCGGTGTGAGTGCGGATATGATCTTCCAGTTTGCATGACCGTTCAAACTTGGCTGGACAATTCGGGCACTGGTGTTTGTGTTTGTTATTTACATTACCACTGCCATTCGAGTCAAGCTCTGTCGACACGAAAAATTCCGGTTTAATGAGATTGCTTTGTGAGCGCCGTTGTTCATTCGACGTCGACGGTTGCTGCTGATCAATTATTGAGATAGACTTGTTACCTGTGAGTCCTGACTTTCCTCGATCGCTAATATCTGTTTGATTTAACAAGTGCTGATTTCCGAAATGTGCTGCTGCGACAAGCGGTTCTTTTTCCATCTGACGGTGGGAATGCAGCAGATCTGTTTGGAGGGTATTATTCTCATGTTTCAGATCAACATCGGATGGCTGCAGATGCTGTTGTTGCGGTTCTTCCGGTTCACATTTTAAAATAATTTCCAACGATTGTTCCTCGGTTTCAAACAAATCGTCATGTTGACTACCATCGTATGTCTTGGTTGTCTGTTGCGAATCTTGTTGGTTCGATTGTGTGCCATTCACGGAATCTGTTGTGGCAAGCTCCTTTTTCACCCACACTGATTCAGCACCGCTTGTCGCATGCGTATAATCGTCAGGTTGATCTGCATTTGTTTCGCTTTTGATAAAATGAGTGTGAGTCGGTTCTGCTATAAATCGGTCAACCATCGCAACATTCCTTGTGCAGCGCCAGCGGAACGTAAACAGAGCATTCAGACGCGATTTACAGGTGCTACACAAATACGATGTACATTGTTCTGATGGCAGCAACTGTAAACAGATGAGGAGATATTGTCAATAATGTCCGTAACCGAGAGCTTCTTTTAAAGCGACGAACTACCTGAACGTTTGTATGTTCGAAGATTTTTTGATAGAGATAGCGTCCCAATTCGTCGGAAGTCAGCGGCTCCAAAGTAGAATCTGTCGATAGACACATTCGGCATAAGCAAGGTATCCTGGAAAGAAACGCGTGGTTATACCTATTTATTCTTGTTTACCGTCAACTCACTCGGAGTCCGCTTTTTCGCTGTGAAGTACTAAATTGTTCATTTTCACTGCAGGCGTTTATTGTAAAGGAATAGAAACTACTTTGCAATTGCTCACAAAATACATAAATGAAAGGATTGTTCCTGTTTATTTTCGTTTATTTTGACAGTTTGTGAGCGACCCGGGAAACAAAACATTGGAACTCACCGAAGCTGTGGGTAGCAGTTAACTGCGCCTGAATGTTTAGATGCATCTAAATTTAGATGTACTCAGTTTGATCTTTCGAAAAATAACTGCGGTGCCACACGGCACATAACAATGGATATAACAGCCTCCTACCGCGACAATTTTGACAGTAAAGCGATCAGTAGGTGTCAAAAGCGTTGTGGGTCAGCAGACCCATAACGTGTTACGTGTAACAGTTATGCACAGTGTGGCAACGCAGTAATAACAAGCGTTTGTTTACAAACGTAAGGATAATGTAAGTTCTTATTTGTGAAGTTTTTTTTAATTTTGACCAAAATTTTTTATTATATTGACACGCCGATATCGGGAATCGAAACCATCGGCGGCTGCGTGACAGCGACGAGCGTTACCGACTGCTCTATCAACGGTGGTCAAATTACTTAACATTCTTCTTCTTCTTCTTTTTGGCGCTACAACCGCTGCGCGGTCTTGGCCTGCACCAGAGACAATGTTAATCTCTGGTGCTCTCTCTAACATTGCATTTTTACGGGCGGGATTGTTAGCCCCGCGCCAACCCCCCTATCACGCCGGTATCGGGAATCGAAACCATGGCCGGTTGAGTTACAACCGATCCCGGGATTCGAACCACGGCCAGCTGCGCTGACAGCGAAGAGCGTTACCGACTGCTCTATCAGACATTAGTTACATCAGACATTTATCACAAATTACTTAACATTAGCGTTACAAAATTAAATTACTTAACGAAAAAGGCAGAGAAAATCAGGATAGTGACGTTATCGATCCTTGTTATGAATTTTTATGTGCTGCCTTAGATTTTCTGCCGCATGGAACGCTTTATCACATATTTGGCACTTAAAAGGTTTTTCCCCAGTGTGAGTGCGAATGTGATTCTTTAATTGACACGACTTTGGGAACGTAGCCGAACAATGAGGACATTTATGATGTAGATCTTTGTTGTGAATTTTTATATGCTGCCTCAGATCTTTTGCCGAATGAAACGCTTTTCTACAAACTTCACACTCAAAAGGCTTTTCTCCGGTGTGAGTGCGGATATGAATTTTTAATTTATATGCAAACGGGAACTTTGCTGGGCATTGCGGACAGTAATGATGCTGGTCCTTATTGTGAATTTTCATGTGCTGGTATATGTTCTCTGCTCTATGAAATGCTTTGTTGCAGATTTTGCATATAAAAGGTTTTTCACCTGTATGAGTGCGGATATGAATCTTTAGTTGGGATGGCCTGGTAAACTTGACTGGACAATGGGAGCACTGGTAATTTTGGTCCTTGTTACGAATTTTAATGTCTTTCTTCATGTTTTCTGTTCTATACAACGCTTTGTCATTAACGATACAGTTGGAATCTTTTTCTCTGTTATGAATTCGACTATGAAGCTTTAGTTTATAAAAAAACGTGAACTTGGCCGGGCAGCTAGGACACTGATGATGTTGATCCTTGTAATGAATTTTCATATGCTGCTTCATGCTGCTCACCGCATGAAATGCTTTGTCACAGATATTGCACTTAAAGGGCTTTTCGCCA
>NW_026456240.1:0-2933 GCF_943734635.1 Anopheles cruzii | reverse complement strand
TACTTTGCTTCTACTCCTTCAAAATATGACTTTACCGCGCCCGAGTGCTTTCCGTATTCACCATTGCGGAATGCAGCGTCGGTTCGTGGAGGTGGAGGTGCTGGGACATCGCATATGCCATAGTTTTGATGGCCTGCTGATGTAAAGTTGGCCACCGCTGTGCACATATGGCAGGCGTGGCAGCTAAGATTCCCGCATGTTCCTGCAATGAATTGAAACATTAATCCGCACTCCTCAGGCACTTCGCCCGCAACTCACCTTTAATAAATGACCGCCCTATTGAATTGCAGCGAAATGAGCGTTTAATTATTTGAACGGTTAAGAATTATTTGTCGGTTTTCGGCGAAAAACTGAGCCTCCACGCAAAACCGACGCAGGAAATTTACGTGGCTGGGTTTTTCCTTCCCAACATATAATGCTATCAGGAACTCATGGTGTGCCTTCTGGACATGGCCATATATAACCCAGACTACGGTTCCATAACTAAAGTACGGCACTTCGTCGACATAGCAGTCGAGGAATATCATTCTGAATGCCTGCTGAGGGCCGACTACAGATCTGTTGAGCCCATTCTCTACAAAAATTGAACTATTTTAAAATGTTGACTAAGCACTGACATCAGTCAACTCACCTAAGCCTCCGTACCAAAACAATCCCGTGTCCATTTGAAATTGGAATTTTGGGTTATTTTTGACACTGCTTAAGTCGAATACACTCGCAATATCTTCTGGCACACAGGGACTCAATAATGCCGCTGCGCTTAAAATTTCGGCCGCCAACACCGGATCGTAAATGTTTTTCTGTTGAAGGACTTTGTACAGGTTTCCTGCAAATTCTGCTCCTCTTTGGCGCTGTTCGGAGGTGCCAGCGTGCCCTTCCTCGGCAGACGCTACGTCGACATCCATCGGATCCATGATTCTTGGAAAAATAGAATAGGTATGGTACCTTAACAATACCAAGAATAACAATAGGTTGCTGCCGCGACAAGGTTGGAAATCTGATGAACGATAACTATTAGTAACTATTAGTAAATTACGTGATATCTTTTTTTAACATCTTTTATTGTTGAGCAAAAGTTTTTGCAATTTTGCATTAATGTTAGGTAAGTCTGTCTCTTTTGACGTAATTTCGCTGACAACTAACCCTAATAAGTTAGCTCACGCTCTGCTTCTCTTTGCGTTACCTCTTCCTCTCTTTGCGTTACCTCTTCCTCTTTTTTCTTTACCTCTTCCTCTCTTTTCTTTACCTCTTCCTCTCTTTGCGTGACCACCACCTCTCTTTTCTTTACCTCTTCCTCTCTTTTCTTTGCCTCTTCCTCTCTTTTCTTCAGCTCTGCTTCCCGTTCGATGCTTTCGTCTTCGATGTCTTCCCGCGATGACTGGCTCGCCCGGCTGGCTGGCTCGAATTGCTCGGCTGGCTCGAATTGTTCGGCTGGCTCGAATTGCTCGGCTGGCTCGGGGTATGGTTGGTCCGGGTCATCGATCTAAGTAAAAACAAATTGCAACATTAAAATTTTCTCTAAAATCTTTCTAACTTGTCAACTTACGGTATCAGTGTCAGCAGTAGGAGGGTGGGTTATCCCGTATTCAATCTCCATCGCCCTATAGTCTTCATTCAAAAGTTCTTCGTTGTATATTGGAACAGATTTTGCTTTCGCTTTTTTGCTTCTCTTTTTTCGCTTCTTGTTTTTGCCCGTTGGTATGCAAATTGCATTACTCGATTGGATGCTCGATTGGATGCGATTGGATACTCGGCTCGAAGGACATTTCCCATTTCGGACATTGATTGATTTAATCTAACTGTTGATGAAAGGCAAACTTAGGATATAAAACTGTAAATACGATGAACGACATTCCATATAACGTCAAAATTGTTGCGTATAGCATCGCCTCCTATTTTGACAGCTTCAGTTTGTTACATCCGTCCCGCTCGCACTCTTACTCTTACTTAGAGTGTGTGTGTGTTTGTAACGGTCACAACGGTTTTTTGCGTTGCCGCCATTTTCGGTGGTGCACTTTGCAATGCAAAACTTACCTTATTTGTTCTTCGGTGTTCGGTACGGTGTTCTACTATCTCACACGTCTTACAATCTGCAACGAAAGCTAAGCTAGTGCTAATGCTAACTAACTAACTAAATTAGTAATGCACTATGCTATCCTATAGTATGGTACTGTACTATCAGAATACTATGCTATCCTATCTAAATTGTTAAATAATGTTAAATCAAAAAAAAGATGTGAGATAGAAAAGTTTGGGAGCGTTTGGAACAGTTCAGCGTTGTGTTGGGATGCTATTGACTGAACTGCTCTGGAAAAGTTATTACGCGACAGTTCGTTCGGAGGAGGCCGTCTCATTCGCTCCTACGAACATGTTTTTCCTTTCTCGCTCTTGCGAAAAAATACCGGCGAAAGTCACATTTTGACAGACGTCAAGCCTAGGTTGGAGGGTTTACAGGTTCGATTTTGAATTTTGAATTCAATTGAAAATTGAAGAAAAAAAAACAGATACAACAACAGGCGGAACAGCAACAGAAAAAGGCAGCTACAGAAGCAGCAACCGTCGCAATCGGGCAATTATACGTTTCGGCGCATTGAGGGCAGATTGACGGTCCCTGTTATTCGAGCAGTATGAGCAACCTCAAAAACGGTTCGAGCAGTGTGCTCAGCCCTGCCCGTTCGAGCAGCGCGGAACTGTCAGAATCTTTTTTCCTTGGCTGTCGTTTATCTATCCAAATGTTTATCTCGCGAATTGGCCGCGGGAGAAAAGCTCAGAAACTTCGGCCAAGATGCTGCAGAAAATATAGCGGTTTGTAAGGTTCATTGCAGTGTAACCGTAATCTGTAGCAGTGCCGAACCCGGAGACCCCGGATCAACCTTTCAAGCCCCCGCCCAGCGGTCCAGTGTGCAGACAAAATGATGTTCCGTTTGCGTGTC
>NW_026456239.1:0-2934 GCF_943734635.1 Anopheles cruzii | reverse complement strand
GTTGCTTTGCTTGAAACATACATGGGAGCATCAATAAATTGTGCCACAAAATTGTTTTAAAATAATTAGTAAATTTGTTTTTTTTTTAATCTTAGAAGAACGGACCGGGCCGTAGTTATAATTAGTTTGTTGTGAAAAGTAGAACATTGAGTGTCACTGAAAGAACCGTAGCCACTAAACAAAGACTGAGAATGCCGTGGAATATAAAATACTAGCTGATCCCGGCGCGCGTTGCCACGCCTCATTTCATCCTCATTTCTCGATTATCCGACGTTTCAAAGGACTTCCTGGTGGCGTATCCGATCAGCTTTCCTTTGCTCCCGTTACTTCTACTTTTTAGATGATTGGGCTTCCCGGTGACGTATTTGTTCAGTTTCCCTTTCCTCCTCCCGTTACTCTGTTCCGAATGATAGGGCTTCCCGGTGATGTATCCGATTGGCTTTCCTTCCCGCTTCCCGTTGGATACATGGCAAAACTCGCACCAGCTACATTTGACTCAAATTGTTTGAACACTTTTCGAGTTTTGGTTAAAATTTACCAAAATTTGATTCTCGATTTCTTCGATCGGATTTTTCGATTTTCGATTTTTCTTCGGTTCGATTTCTCCCTGGAATTTGGTTCGATTTGTTCGAAATCAACCCGAATTATGCTGAATTTTATGTTATGTTTGTATGCGAGCCTCCTCTCCCGGGAAGTGTGAAATGTATTTTTTTTATTATATGATCCTAATTGAAATCTAGAAGGCTGAAGCAGTCCGTCGCTCTTTCTATTTCTCTCCTCCCCCCCTCTCTCTCTCTCTCTCTTTCTTTCTCTCTTTCTCTCCCCCCATCTCTCTCTTCCTTTCTTTCGCACTTTCTTCAAAAATAAACGCAAACTATGCAGTTCCCCCCAACATCACACTACTTCAAGAAGGGTGGTGATAGGTGGAAGAAGGAAGGAAAAGGCTTTTAAGGGAAACCAATCGATTTACAGACCACCAAAACCTAAGAAACAATACCCATATTGCCCTAGGACGTATTTTAAGGATTGGGGTTGTATGGGGACCCCCCCCCTTCCTCTCGTCCTGCAAGGACCAAATTTCGTCACATGGTTTCTCAGGTGACCAGCAACCATTGTGCAAGTTTTGATGAAATTCGATTCATAACTTGTGGAGTAATTGATGTTTTTAACAGTTAGTTGTATGGGAGGGCAAAGAAAGAGGGGGGTGAGGGGTTTCTAACCATGATAACGACACTCCCCGGCCCCTAAAACCCATGTATACCAAATTTCGAGTCAATCGGTCCAGTAGTTTCGGAGTTCACTTGAGACACACAGACACAACTTGATATTTATACTAGGCTGTGTATAAAGTCTTGCGGGTCGATACCAGAGGGCGCTGCTACGGGCCTAATTTTTTTTTGCTATATTGGTACACTCTTCATTTGAACGTATGTGAAGTTTCATTTCAATCGGCCACTTATATTTTTTTTTACAAGCCATTTAGTGTCGACCGTATTTTTGTCACGTCACAGTATTTTTTACAGCTGCTATGACGTCATCATTTGATGAAAAACGCTTTCCGCGCACGATTTTTTTAGGTCTGAAAACAGATGGAAGTAGCAAGGGGCCAAATCTGGCGAATAGGGTGGATACTCCAACAATTCGAACTTTAATTCATGGATTTTTGCCATTTTCAAAATGCTCTTGTGACACGGTGCATTGTCCTGATGAAAGAGGTTGTCTTTCCTCTGCAAACCGGATCTTTTTTCACGAATTTTTGCTTTCAGTTGCTCTAAAATGTTACAAAAATAATCAAAATTTATTGTTTTATCAATTTGCAAGTAATCCGCTAGCAAAATTCCATTCGCATCCCACAAAACTGATGCTAACATCTTTTTAGGCAATTTCTGAACGAGCTCGTTTCGGAACTGAAGAAAAAGGTTCACATCACTCCTTAACCTTTTTTTTTATTCAGGATCATAGTGATAGACCCAAATCTCATCCATAGTGATGATTCAATGCACAAAATCCACTTTATCCAATCGGAAACGCTTTAAATGTTGTCAAGAAAGATGCATTCGAATGCGTTTGGAGCAAATGCGGCACTCATGTTGCAAACGGCTTTCTGAAACCTAAAACTTCAGTCAAAATATTGGTTATACTGCTCAATGAGTTGGCTAGGTCTTGTACTTAATTTCTATCAGTGTTTGGACGATTTCCGAAAACGATATCCTGTATTGTTTTACGATTTCCGATGTTGTGTCTGTTTTTTGACATTTTTGACATTGATCGTCTTAAAGGCTACTACGACCATGTTTAGGCTCAGAATCCCCTCTTTGAACCACCTAATTGAAGACGAAGAGTCCTTATACACTTTTAACATTCGGTCATAAATCTCCTTTGCGTTTAAACCTTTCAAAAATAAAAATTATATCACTGCACGGTATCTGATTTTTACCATTCTAAAAAATACTGTGAGACGTCGTTACTAAATGGTTTGTCAAAAAAACAATAAGTGGCCGATTGAAATGAAACTTCACATACGTTCATATGAAGAGTGTACCAATATAGCATAAAAAATTTAGGCCCGTAGCAGCGCCCTCTGGTATCGACCCGCAAGACTTTATACACAGCCTAGTATATATAGATAGATGACCATTTGAATATTAATTCTTACTAAACTAAATGTATGTACATGTATAAAATAATAAAATGAACTTAAGACTAGGACTACTGCCAAGCCAATCGTGGTGAACATTTGACCAAACTTGTTTTACATAAAAAAAATGTTAGGAATCAACCTTTCAAATAAAAGTTTAAGCATCGACAAATATTCAGCCGTTTTTGTTTTATAACCAAACGAAAATATGCACGCTAATTTGCTCATCCTGTATTTGTTTATTGAAAACAAACGGCTTAATATTTTTCGATGCTTGAACTTTTATTTGAAAGGTG
>NW_026456238.1:0-2935 GCF_943734635.1 Anopheles cruzii | reverse complement strand
GGCCACAGTGCTGCGAGTGTTTTTTGTAGGTGAATTCTGGTTTAAGAAGAGTTCCGGATACGCTGTCACTGTCTAATGCTTCGATTCACTTCAGTGCTGGTCTTACACTTCGATTGTGAACTGTCTGTCGTCTTCATCTGCTTCTGCTTTACCCATCGCTTTTAGCCCGGGTGGAAGGCATGGTATTTTCCTCAAATTGATGTCAAACGTATTTTACATCGCCCACGGAGTTCGAGAAGTTTCGATTTATTTGGGACCTTTAGAAGTACAATGTACCGTTGTGTCGTAGAGAAGCGTTATAGAATTACTGTGATAACTGTACGGATGGCCATTGTGACGGATTCGCCACAGGCAACGAAATCTATCTTCTGGGTCATCTCTTTGGGCGCATGCTTCTTTCTTTTTGGTAAATATATATATTTTACGGTGGGTGTCTCTTGCGCCTGCATTTTTATTATTTAAAATATTTAATATTCGTCGAGTGGGTATTCTTGAATTTTATCCAACGCAACTGAATCGATTTGGTAGGGTACATTGTCCTACATTCAAAATTCGTTTCTCACAGATAGAGAGAAACCAATGAACCAATCTTTGGCCTCCATCTTTGTCCACGGTAATCGGTCGGTTTCGTCGTTGTGAAGCGCCTCGCCGACACCACTCTGCACACGTGCTCTTTAATCATCGCACAGAGGAGAGCATGCACACGCGCACTGCCGCCAGCGCTCCCGATCGGCGCTTTCAGAGTAATTGAATGTATGATTAATCACTTCCCATTAAAGAATGCGGCTGTCAATCACTGACTTCGGGGCCCAATGGTAGGTTCACATGAGCAAACATGTGAACCGAAGATATGATGGTACTGGAGGGATTGCTTTGCTTTGACAGACGTGGAAGATAAAATGGACGAGGTCTTGCTGCACTACCCACGTCAAAGGTTGACATCAAGACGATTGAGATTCGAAGAAAAGCTGAAATCAGAGTGGAGAATGTCTGGTAGTTATGGTGTCTAACGAAACAGGACTACAAGTGAGAGATGATCTTTGGAACTGGGAGTGTGCAGGGGATTGTTGTGCCTTGTTTGTTTTTCGATTTGGGATATGATTATTTATGATGATCGCGTGCGCTACTTGTGCTTCACTTGGTGGTACAAACACTGACAGTTCAATCGATCTTTACGATTGCTGTCTTGCGGTAGCAGACATCTGACAGTTAAAGTGCAGAAAGACCATGTTGTTATACTGGGTTTGATTTTTTTAGTTTAGCTAATTTTTGCATGACGATGCAGATTATAGAACCCTTCCAAATTGAGACACTCTTCCTAGTATGTTCGTCCAAATTCGTTCGTCGTTCGTCGGCTTGTAATTAATATTTCTATCATTCCAGGCTTGAAAGTAACATTTCAATTCTATATTGAAATTCAGAAGTTACTATTTCGGTTGTTGACTACTGTTGATTACATTTAAATAATTCTCATGTTATTTCTCCTGAGCCATGCTTTTTCACGGGAACACTCAGTGTTTATTATCAGCGTTATTATCAGTTATTATTTATGATCAGTGTTTATTATCAGCGTTGCGCAGTGCATTTGTCCACGGATCGTGATTGTCGGCGATCAGGTTGCCCTCTTTTGGATGATGAGAAAGGTGGAGAGTTCGCCATCATTTTCCGCTTTGCTTTGGCAAATGATCGATCGTTAGAAGCATGAAAGTTATCAACGGCGCTTTGCTTTCTTCGGGATCACACGCCTCGTGATGGTTTCTTCTATTGGCGAGAATCAGCTTGTTAGCATACAGTTGCGCACGTTAGCACACCGGAGATTTAGCGAGCTTCACGGAGAGGCGTGCGAGACGTGTAAGAGTTTTGTTAAACTGATAAAACGCTTCCACAGTGGGGAGGTTTGGAAAGTCAGCGAAAGAAACGCCAAAGAGAACAGTATTTTTATGTTGATTCCGCTCTTGTTGTTGTAGAAGATGTTTATGGAGACTTAAAGTACCTGGCGAAGGATTTAGTGCGTATGTGAGCCCAATTATTTCGTTGATTGGTGAAATGATGCGGCAAGCTGGCACTTGAGGTTAGTTTTCGTAAGAAATTAAAAGACCTTTTGTCGGTCGGTCGTCATTTCGGTTTGAAGATCACAGGGATAGCTAAATGCAAATGGTTTATTCAAATACACCATACCACTCTAGTCTAAATTAACCGCTAAATCCTTTCGAGAAAACTAACTAAGTTCAAACCCCACAATCAACTTCCCTTTCAGATGAAGAAGTTGCACTGAAGTCGGGATAAACCCTGTTAATTAGTGCTGCAGCTTGTTTGCTTGCCGCACGTCCGACTTTCTTGGGCACACAGATTGGATTAAAACAAACTTAGTCCTTCCCAATCCAGAAACTGATGGTTCCATGTACGGACAGTAGGTGACAAGTTTTGATGGCTAGCTATAATATATTATCCTAATAATCGAATCCACCACCGGTGCGTTTTAACATTTGCGTTCTTGATTGACCTAAAATAGTTGGTTTTATTAGACCACTCCGAACACCAAATTTTCTTTGTGGAGAACACTAAACTGTCACTTGCAAGATATAGCGTGCAAATCAAATTATATGAAACTAAGAATTGAGTTAGAACATCCTGCGTGGAAGAAAACATCCACTCTTGACGGAGTGTGTACGCTGTTCAACTCTATTAACCATACTAAGGGCAGCCGAGCGCGTGTCAAAAGGTTGACTAAGTTAGTTGGCCTCATCTGTTTGGTAGCTTCTCAGGCGGTCCGTTTCCATGACAAACTTTGGGGCCGGCCTCTCCTAACCTCCCTCGAGTGGTTGTTTACATGAACCACTAACAGAGTCTTGGAGATGGTTACATTTTGGACCATCTTCAATATGAAGACCCTCGCATCGTGCGACGCGCGAGAGCACAGACCTTCTGGAAACTG
>NW_026456237.1:0-2936 GCF_943734635.1 Anopheles cruzii | reverse complement strand
GCGTATGTTGGCCGTGCGTTGCGTTTTCAATCACGATGCCCGCGACGCGTGTTTGTGTGTTTTTTTTGTTACACAAATACAATGAAAGTCGTGTTGTGTTTTGCACGACGGACGGTCCAGGTGTTGGCCAAAAAATACACAAAAAACAATCTCAAAGCTACTCGTAATTCCGTCGGTATGGGCCACCGATTGAAGCATCTTCCGGCCGTGCACTTCCCTATTGCGCAACGCCGCAGACAATGGGCATTTATTCGGGCTGGGATGGAGGTTTCGTTTGCACTTTTGTGACATTTGTGAGGGCTGCTGGTCGAAGAAAGATCATTTCTCTAGCCGATCGATCAGCGGGACTGCCATCGCCGGACCGGACCGAGCACAGTTTCTGCGAAGGATCACCCACCGGTAAAGTAACCTTTCCAGGTTCTCAACTTGACAGCCACCGGTGGCATTGTGACATTTGCTCTGACAATCCGGTACAACTTTTATTCCAATCTTGAAGCCGTTGGGCGGCGCACCGAGTTGGGATGAGCACAATGGTGCCTGCTTGCGTGGCGGGTTTTATGCGGAAAGATCTTCGATAAGCCGCTCAAGCAATCATGCGGTCGGGCGAGCTTCGTGGAATGTAGATTGAAGATTACATACACAGGGAAAAATCGCCGTCCGACGTCGTAGGTTATAAAGAAGCACTTAAGGTGAATAAATCTTGTAACAAATAGTTTTGAACGTAGGGGCCTCAGAATTTACCTTGGAAATCGTATAAAGTTGTGTGATCGGTCGGTAGTACCCTCAAACGATACCTACTTATTAGCTTTAGTTTGTGTCACACCAATCTTTTACCAAAATTCCAGGAATATTATCTGATCGAATGATCCACAATTTCTACTTACAATATGAAATGATAAATAAAAGAAATACCTTTCCTGTGAATTACATTATTAGTCTGAAACCGGATTTGACATACCACGTGGAACGGGCGCTACCTGAGTAAGTTGTCAGCCATCAGCAGACTTTAATTGATAATATTACACGTTTCCTACAATAAACTATTATTCCAACAAAGTATGTCTAACTTTGCTTCTTCATTGATATGCGTTCTTCATCGCCAGGCATTATTAATATTGTGCCTTGCGTTTAAACTCATATGGAGTTGAAAGTTGGATTCGTAAAGAGAAGACTTCGATGGGAAACCCGAAGAACGTGTGGCTCATCCGCCAGCCGTCTCCGTTCGGTGCAGCCGTCTTGCTGCACTGACTAATAAATTTCTAAGCGAAAAGCGTCAGTTCGAACCCTACATTGTCACGCTCAACATTATTACTAAACCAAAGGTTGGTGTTTAATACGACTCTGCTCCTCCTAAAAGTAATAAAATAATAAACCACAGAAAGTCCTCCGATCTTCACTGGACTAGATTCCCGTAGTCGTGTAAGGTACGGTTTAGTCACTAATTGCTGATCTTTATGCAGGAATTGGTTAAAAAATGGATCACATATCAATGTCTTGAAGTAGGTTCAAGTGAATGTTTGTTGATAAGTAAGAACATGACGAAGAAAGCAGAAAAATGCAGGCTGATATCAACGGGTAAGCTTAAGTAAGGATTTGTTGCCTTAGGTTTAGTTGCAATGATACTTAGTTAATTCCTCCGATAGAGATAGTTTTCATTAAATAAATGCTTCATCCATAACACATTGTCTTTTAAAGGAATAAGAAAGTATCATCTCCTTTGGAATCTTTTGTTAAGCACATGGCTATTACGTTGACCACCAAGAAATGTATTAGAGGCTTTTATTTTTGGCAACTGTAGTTTTGTGTTTAAATCGGCCATTTGGGCATGGTTGTTGTCATTTTCAAGCTATGAACAATAAAAAATAACAAGGATTAGTTGCAAGTGAATAGTTAGCCAAGTCGTGTAGGTTAATCGGAAATAATGGAACTGGAAACAAGATGACCCCTCAGATCAATAATCCATAGTACGATTTTCACTTATCCTTTTACTAGTTGGAAATGTTTCTATAAACCGTAAACAAAGTAAAAGTTGGTCCACAATCAATAATTTAACTAATTTCAAGTTTTTTCTTCAGACTTTCCTGTACATCTAATCTTGATCTACTGACACCAGGTAGCGATTAGAACTCCGTTGCAGGGGAAAACAGTTGGCACTGTACATTTCCGTTACAGGCTCTTTATCACACACACCACCAATGCGCACCGAACGAACGGAGTGGAGTTACGGGCCACTGGGTTGGCCACTCGGAAAGATTACGTTTAATCGTACCTGTCGCCACACGGTGTCGTGTCGATGTTTGTTCGCCATTTAAAAATGATAAACTGACCACCCATCGCCAGACGATAAGGAGCAAAATCGACACGTCCCCACGAAGCATGATTGGTGACCCCCGTTACGTTCTCGAGCCACCGTTCGGTGTGTGTTTGTGTGTGTGGCCGAGATGTGCAGCAAATCGGTTGCATCGGGCGTACCTTCCAATATGGCCGGTGTCGATGATGTTTGCCTACGATAGGGGAAGGGTTCAAGCAAATATTGGCCACCCGTGCACACAACCCGCCTCTGCCCGCGCGCGTTAATCTGTATGGGTGCGTCAAGCGGCAACCAATGTGCAATATGCGCACACGACAGCAGACGACTTTTATTGCGATCTGCGAGACGTCCACCTCCGAACGGGTGGCTGACGGGGCTTTCTTCGTCGTCGCGTGGGGGTGGCACCCAACTCGCCACCCGCAACCCGCGAGAAGCATACTGCACCCTCGACTCGGTAGGGTGGGGGCAGCCCATAGAAAAGGCCTCGCGGGGGCAGACTTGGCACTCGTGGCGTCGTGTCGTGCTTGCCGCAGCGAAAGTGGTTCGCGGTCGAACCCGCGGGGGGGCACAGGCACGGCGGTAAACCGGTTTGGCAGCATATTTTTCATATCGAAAATAAAAGCGA
>NW_026456236.1:0-2940 GCF_943734635.1 Anopheles cruzii | reverse complement strand
TTCAGCGGGCACGAGCAAGCGTATAAATTATTAAAGGTTCCCCGAGACCTTTGTCGTGCCGAGCGTGGGACGATATTTAAGTGCGAAATTATAAAAGTGGCCAATTTAGTGCCCGCCGGCAGAGGTCTGAAGCCTTTGAACCGGTTCGAGCCGTTACCCAACATTTGGGTTGGTGTAAGCAGAACAGCAGACGGCTGGCTATTTTAAAGCGTTAAACGAAAGATCCTTTGTGCTTCAGTTCTACGTAATACTAGTTTTTACAAAGGCGCTGACTTATTGGTTTAGGCGCAAATTGGATTAGCTCTCAAGTAGGATGGATTATAACAGGAAGTGGTATCTGCTTATAGAGGACCGGTTTTTGGGTTGAATTGGTGTGTGCCTTCATTGGCTTAGAGTCTTAATGATATCACTATAAAGTAAACTGATTTGTCCCATTTGTTTTTCAATAACATTATTTTAGTGAACTAATAAGTTTCCAATGTATTGATGCATCGCATTAACAGTAACAAGTTACTAGGGCATGCATCTGTATTCCTATGAAACTATTTATTGACTTAAAATGGACGAAAAATATTATTTCAAATATTTTGTGTTAAACATTTTGTAATGTGGTTTTATGCGCAAGATAGTTTTAAAACGAATTTAGAAATTTGGAACCATTTATAGTAAAACAGAATAATTGGAGCTCTACACGCGAAAGTGCTGTGTGAGCAGTCTCCAGGATTTGTTTGTGAAACCGTATACAAGGAGCATGTAAGAGCAGAAAACTCATTTGGCCGAAGTGCACGTCGGCACGTGCCGTTAACTGTTTCTAAATTGTCCGTGTTTGCAGTATAAATTTCAATCAATCTCACGAGCCGGCCTCGTTTCTGGGCCGCCAAATGATGGCACACGCACGGCTCGGCGTAGTAATTGAGTTTGCAGCTGCAATACGCTGCACTCTGCAAGCACCCGGAGAAATAAGCCTGGGTGCTGGTGTCCGTCCGGGCATGAGCCAGCGTCCGTCCAGCTGTTGGGACAAGCAAATTAATTTATTTTGCACGCATCCCATTGAAGAAGCCATTAGCTTGATTGAGCATCGAGTGCAACGTGTAACGATGGAGATAGTCTGAGATAATATGTGGGCTACTAAGAAGGAGAGAGAGGAAGAAGGAGCGATACAGAGAGACAGGCGGAGGTGGCACGACGGCGAGGTTTCTAGGAGTCTGGATAACCGCGAGGCGGCTTTCAGCCCTCTCGCGAAAGGCTCCCACAGATTGGCCAGCATTGTTGGCTGCGGCGAACAATGAGCTTCTGACGGTGGCCGGAGCCTTCCTCCGGTTTCTGTGATGAGCTTATCCGAACCACACCGGTCCGCGCACCCGTCCGCGTGTGGTGAAAGTGGCGTGCACAATCAATCACGAAGGATAATGGAGCGATTCCATCGGCGAGGGATCACGAGTTGCGCGAAACGCTGCCTGCGACTGCCTGCGCTGGCCAAGCGCCATCGCCGTGTCCTAGCACGCACGGGACATTGCTGCCTTTTGCGCCTCTCACAGTCACAGCCACGGCCTAGGAGGTCATTCTTGGAGTATGTTTTCAGATCGACCCCCGGGATCCCCGAAGCATAACATTGAGATACGAAACGAAAAGGACACACATCGCTCAGTGTTTTTTTTTTCTTTTTGTTTCTCCCGTTACGCCATCAATGGCAGGACCAGATCGATGCGGCCGCAGCGCCGCTACAAGTCTTCGGAGGTTTCGGAGAGAGTATTAATAGATGAGGCGTAGTACAAACATTTATTCAGGCATCCTATCTCGGGGCGGAATCTGAAAGCAATCACTATGTCACGCCGTGGTCAATCGATAGCTCGTCCTTCCCATGGCGGATTCATCGGCGAGCAACTCGCAAGCGCACATCTGGCTTCGCCGTTTTTGCGACGGGTTAAAGAAATGCAATTTCATAACATGTTGGAACACGTCGTCGTCGTAACGGGGAGGAAATTCAAGATTAAAAAATACCGACTGTTGGAAAAATGCATTAATTAGTTACATTGATAACACATTGATTAGCATAATTGCTTATCATTTTATTAAGTGTTATTATTATAAAATTGTAAATAAAACGTGTCTTAAAATCGTGGGCAGATGTCGAAATGTCGAAGAAATGCCTCTCCAACTATTACTAATTTTCAGCTTGACAGAGTTGACGGCCACGGAATTTCCACTTCGATCAACGCCCCAAAACTGTTGTACGTTTTCCTAACCAAGCGAGACTCGTTTCACTCCCACTGTGCCTCATTTTGATATCCGGATGGCCTCAGAAATTGATAGCAAATGTCAGGCCCTCTAGCACTGTGTCTGGCGTGCGTGTGGCTATGTTGACGGGCTCCTCTGAGGAACCATGTGTGTGTATGATTTAGTGCCGTTAACACGCCCATTCCGGTGGCGATGAATTGACGGTCTCCATAGCTCACTGTCCTCGCTAATGGATCGGGTGTCATATTGCCCTGGGAGTTCCTCAAACCGCGCCCGGCACAGAACCGGCTCTGGCTCGCTAGCTAAGATATACCTACTCGACGGGGGATCCACTTCCCACGTGCCGAGCGGGCCGGGAAAGCGCACGCAACGGAAAGCGCAAGCCTCGATTGAGCCCCAAGACATCGCAGCGGGTTTCAAGGATCTAGAATTACGCAGCAGTTTCTTTTTCCCTACTACACTACTATGTCGCCATTTCAGAATCCTATCGCCCAAGATCTCATTGCACAACGTGCGGATGATGGTTAACCTCCTCCCATCGAGTCACATTCGCTACCGTGCCGTCCCTCGTGGGGACCCTACAACCCATTAAATATTATTGACGAGCAAACAGCATCGTATCGATGTCGGACCAGTCGTGCCAAAGCCCATCACTGCCACGGCTTGGGGCCGCTGATAAAACGACATCAAGCACACATGAGC
>NW_026456235.1:0-2943 GCF_943734635.1 Anopheles cruzii | reverse complement strand
CCACATACTCGATACCGTCCAGCTTCGCTTCCTTGCCATCCGATGAAGCCTCGTTTGGAAGAATGCGGATTTTCTTCTTGCTTCCATACCGATGCTTATCGTACAGCGAAATGGCCAAGTATAGACCCACCAGCACGGGAAATATGTAGTTCCAATAATTGACCAGTGCCGAACTGCTGAGCAATTTATCGAACATATCTTCCAGATACGACGCCATCGTTGTGCGAACGAGGTTTTTGCTATCGATCTCCGCGGGCGCAAACTAGTGGTTTACGCTGTTCGCCTCCTAAACACCGACTGCTCGGAACGCAGGCGCCTCCATTGAGCCAGTGAGCCGACCGCGGCTTGATTACTCACCCATTATCATTACTCGCTGGTCTTCTCCCTTGCCCCTGGTTGGCTCTCCCCCCGACAACCCGTTATTTCAGCTGGCTTATCTTGCTTTTTCACTTTGCCTGCCTTCCATCGGCAACCAGCGTCAGTACTTCGTTTCCATGTCTCTAGGACAAGGCCACACCAGAAGCGCGCAACTGCAACTCTCAACGAAAATAATAGGCATTAGGTGCATCAGTGATGTGGTTTTTAATAGCAGCGGGGTCGCGTTTTACGACAAAGGCTGCTGCACCGGCTAAGAAATTCTCATTCTGGAGCTCATGTGTTGCATTTGTGGTTCCATTGGTGCTCCGATCAGAAAAATAGAACCGATCAGAGAGAATGTAGGACAGGCCCACGCGGAAAGGCGAGTATCACCCTTTCATCAGAACAATAGGTGCACTTTTGGGCATTTTGAAACGAGACGGAAAGTGTTGGTTATATAACCAACGCAATCTATCTATTTTAAAGACAATAAACGATGAAGAAAGTGGCAAAAACATGTGCAGAAAAAAGAAGTTCTATCGAGCGACCGTGACAGGACTCGAACCTGCAATCTTCGGATCCGAAGTCCGACGCCTTCTCCATTAGGCCACACGGCCGATGTTAATGGAGGGGCGAAACATAAGAAACTAAAACCAAGTGTCAAAACCAAAACTTGTACCGCATCGAAAGAATTTATGGCAGGAGCATACGATAGAACATATAGAGTAGCCGAGGTAACGAATATGTTTCCTCTTCAAGCGTTAGACATAAATATGATCGATGATGTCCTTGTAGGGGGTGACCGGCATCTCCTGCACATAGGTGTAGCAAAACTATTTTTCACAACGTTCACATAGGGTGGATATAACTTGACGGAAATGGCTCAATGGGTTCGACGGTAGCGGGCATGTCACGGCCCAACTATGCGCAGGCAGTTGTCTCAAACTTATATTAGCATTTGGGCTTTACATTAGCATCGCAGCGGTAAGTACGCGTCTAAACAACGCGTCTTGTTGTTTGGGGAGCCATCTTGTCAGCGACGACGATGGGTGGGTTTCAATCTTTTTTAATTAAGCACTGTTTCAGTTTGTTTGGCACCAAGAAGAACATTCTTAGGCAGCTTAGGCACAACTTTAGGCAGCTCTCCCTGAACAATGGGTTCGACGGGGCCTTTTTCTGGTCAATAGGTAATCCGATGAATGCATTCGGAATAACGCGCATCGGCGGAATAATCTTTCTCAAAAACGAGACTGCCTTCAGCCATCAGCGCCTCGAAAGCCGCCACGAGATAACGGTGGCGTGGAAGAACTACAGCGCGACCATAGTGGTACGCTTGCTAAAAAAAATCTGACTTTCCCATCTGCTCGTCTGGGTTGGCACACTGCCCAGATGAATTTTGTGATCCGCTGGAAAAAAGATGGGCCACAGCGAGGACATACAACTTTGCCCGCAAGACTGCGTGTTTCGAGACGACATTTACGGCGATGCATACATTACGAATGGCAATTCGCAGAATTCTGTTCGCCAAGGGTCCGTGTGTCCGGCTTGAAAACGTAGTCAATTATCAGAAATTCAAGTGATTGAATGTTGGAGCTTCAACACTCCTTTTTTGGCGCTACAACCGCTGAGCAGTCCAGAGAGACAATGTGGTGCTCTTTCTAAACATTTAATTTTTTACGTGCGGGATTGTTAGCCCCCTGTCCCCCCCTGTCACGCCGGTATCGGGAATCGAAACCATGGCCGGTTGAGTGACAACCGATCCCCGGATTCGAACCCAGGCCAGCTGCGCTGACAGCGAAGAGCGTTACCGACTGCTCTATCAGCGGGGTAAACACAACATCCATAAATACTGACGAACCAAAGAAAAATACGAAGGACGCATGTAGCCGCTTGCACTTGCTTAATGTATGGATCGCAATGCCAACGACACGGAGTCCAAATGCTAACTGAAAGACTCATTTCAAATTTGCGTTATTTATACTTCATCTAAGCTACCTGTTAACCCGATCCTTGGAACAGGATTGTTGTTGGGTACATTGTTTGACGCCAGAGCAGCATCGACAGGTACACAAGTGCAGATCGGATACAGTTCGCCACAGAGCAGCATGTTCGACAAAGCACGCAGGGTAGGATTCTTAGAGCTGTGTCTACCCTGCGTCTATCTGGTGCTTTCAGACTCAACAGGTAAGGGGTACAGGGTGGGAGTTTTTCCTCAACACCCGCAGGAGTTATCGCAACATTCGTCAAACGCCTGGTGCGCGCGCTGCAACGGCTTTACATAGCGCGAACAGCCGGTCGGATACCCGGCGGAAGATTGCACAGTCCCAGATTTGCACCGTAAACCACTGGACGCTATCATTGCGCGATACTGAGCATGGAAAGAGATTAACCAGCTGAGATTCTGCGCCGAAAACGGGTCGGCTTTTGATAAATGAAGGCTATTAACACGTGCTATATTTGGTGCGGGGAGGTGATATAATGTCTCATACATAACAGGGGATTAGTTAATATTCTTATCAATACGCAGATAACAGAGTCCATTTTAAAAACAATAAACGATGAAGAAAGTGGCAAAAACATGCGTAG
>NW_026456234.1:0-2944 GCF_943734635.1 Anopheles cruzii | reverse complement strand
TGCTCCGCGTACAGAATAATAATAATGATTTGTTTTTTATGCTCATGCCGGTGGAGCCCACGGCACGCTATCAGCCGAAACGCACAATATTTGGCCAAGAAGAATAATGTTTGAATAATGCCGGTGCTAGTTGTGACGTCAATGTGTGGGAACCGTTTGCAGTGGCCTGCGTACAAATCGTGCCTCCGATCGACGTTCAAGATTGGCCCTAAGTGGCTGATGACCAAGTTAAGCAAAACTTTGAGTTACACAACCGAACCCAACCCAGTAAAGGTTCGGTTTTGCTATGCGCCAAACATTACAATAACACAAAAACGTTGTATCTTATAACATTATGACTGATATACGTTATTTTGAAATACCCTCACAAAGCATTTTCTCTGTGATTTTCTTCTGTCTGCCTTTAAAAATTTTTTAAAAGATACAGATATTAAGAAAAAAGTGGTATTCGCCTCTTAGTAATGTTAAACATCTAATTTGTTGTAGATGTTTACCTATTTCAAATAAGAAATAAGTTTGGTTTGTTGGGTTTAGTTGTTAAAGTAGTTGTTGTTGAGTGTTTTTGTTATGTTCCGATGTTGTTTAGGGTCTGTTTTGTGTTTTCAATATTTTTTCTTGTCATTTGATACGTTTTATGATAATGTTTCCATGATCGGAGCGACAGATTTTGTCCCATACTAGTGTTTACTAACGTGGTTCATTGTTCATTTGTCTTTCAAATTTTTATTGTTGTTTTGCTTAATCTTCATGGAAATTCCTGTGCGCTTCTTCAAGTTCAAGGCACGCAGGCGCATTTCATCAATAAAAAGTATGAGCTATATGCAAAACAGGGACTTTCAAACAATTAAAAAAATACATTACGAATCGATTTTAGTGCACATCATAGACCATTGGCAGAGAATGAATATTTATGCGAAATATTTTCGCAAAATCAACACACAAAAAACTGTTGCACGCTGCGGTCCGTTAATCATAGTTTTGTGTATGCTGGACGCGCGAATCCTGCTGCCCCTGAATGGTGATGATGATCCAAAGAAGGCGTTCGATAATCATCATCGTGCACACAATTGATTGAAATTAAGCCGTCGAAAAGGGGCGCCGAACTGTGGACGATAAATTGCGCCCTCGTCATGAACCAAACACCAAACAAAGCCCGGAAGAAGAAGAAAAAAAAACACTAGAAACCCATCGGAATTCCTTTTTATGGTGCCGACCGGGCCGCTTTTTATGCTCGTTCGTGCATGATCCATGATGGGCGATTTCGGCACGCAATTCGCGACGATCCACCCGCCGCCAAATGCGCACCGCTTTCTTCGGAAGGTCGTCCCGGAACGTGCCGAGGACTTTCGAACTGGGCGGTGGGTGGCGCATAATTCTCCGGGTAGCGGGCCCCCGCTGAGATACCGTTAGCGAATCCCCTTTCCCGACTGTCCCATAATCAGGCCAATCGGTATAATCATCAATTCGTCGCCGGCGTTAAATGCTGCCGAGAGAGAGGGACGGAAAAAAGGCGTCGTCTAGCATACAACATTGGGAGCATCGACCGGCCGGTGGGTTTGCATATGCACAAGATGCGGACTTTGGCGATGGGCTCCAAACTTGTCACGACCGTGAAGATGGGTGAACGCGCATATGGAAGCTTTCTAATGCTGGGAAAATTGAACCCAGGCATGTGTTTTCTTTACCGGAAAGCATGGAAGATAAAAGAAAATCGTTTAACCGAAATCAGCCCTTGCAGTCCACGAACAACACGAACGTTGTTCTGGACTTTCTGGTTCCAAGACTGCTTTGCTTACATTCGCTCGGTCCTTCGCTCCACACTGAACAGCATTCGACCGAAAATCTGGTCACCGGGGATCGGTGTTTTCCGCGAACTGGTAGCGGGTTAATTTTCCGGGAACGAACGCTCGAGATGAAGAAATCCGAAACACTGCCCTGCGTTGGGTTCGGTTGGGTTTTGGGCAGCGTTTGAAGTAATAATCGACGACGCGTGGTAAATCAAATCAATTTGGGAGTATTAAATTTACGGAGGCTCAGTACGGCGTTAAGAAACTGAATGTGCGAGGGTTAAAAAGGAGCAGCAAAGCAATTTAATGTTTTAGCCTAATCCGCTCTCGCGGTGTGAAGTGTCACTAATTAACGTCAAAGTGAAGTTGTTTGCTTGATGAACACCAGACCGATTTCCAAATATTTTGAAAGCCGCTCACATTAAGTTGGTCAAACCACATATCCCATGCCACATCACATTAAAAAACTACTTAATACATAGCGTTGAACAACATATAAACAACGGGTTGACGCTAACGCAATAAATATATTAATCAAGTTGTGGTTAAGATCGCAAAACGGAGATGATTAGAAAATGTTCCACTTACCCTCAAAAGTATTATTGTTGTCTGATTTATGTTTTAAGGATTTTGTTAATTAATTACCTTATTAATTATTAAATATTTGTTTACTATTCACCTTTTCAAAGTTTCACCAACCAACAGTGCAAAATGCAAAAAGGTCATTCTATTGTGCCGATATTTAAATGCATTACCGGTTATACTATTGTCAAAGGCACTGAACTACTGAACCGATTAGTTCACTCGCAAATGCTTATCAAAGTGTTCCATCAACTGATAGCTAAATTGACTCTTGTATTGATAATTGATAGCTATATCTTGACTTATCTCCTATCTATCTGCCTATCATAGTTGACTCATCGCGTACAATGATTACATGAGCAAAAGCTGCTATCAGGTCTTAGTCATGCCATTAATTGTATTTGTTATTTGTTATTTGTTATTTATTAGAATCATCCTACGGGCCAGCAGGCTTAATAGGAGAATATATAAGATGAGGTACAAATTTCGCTTAAAACTATACATACTTGGACGTCACAGATTGTAGAGTCACAAATCAGACGCAAACGCAACCGAACGAATATGCTGACGAAACA
>NW_026456233.1:0-2946 GCF_943734635.1 Anopheles cruzii | reverse complement strand
GGACGAATAAAGCACACGCTCTGTGGAAGAGATCACTTTCCCTACATGGTGTCAGAAGTGGGATTGCCTAAAGAGAATTAACAGTGGAGCATTGTCCGACAGGTGGCTTTCAACAAGTGTGGTTGAAAAATCGTGCGGAAATTGGCTAAGGCTGGTTAATTAATTTGGGATAGAGTTGAGAAAGTGAGATTCGTGCGGTGTGTTTTAGTTGCTCAGTTTGTCCGGTTTTCTTTTGGCGAAGGCGAGGATGCCTAAAACACGTTCCGGAATGGAAACCGGTGAAAGTGTGTGGCAAGAAGAAGACGGTGAAGACGAGACATTTGTAGCGATGGCAGAGAGCGTTAGTAACGAACGAGGCGACGCTATCGTGGACCGTATGCGCGAATTGGAACTCCGCGAACGGGAAGTTAAAGTGCGTGAGAGAGAAATAGAATTGCGTGAGGAACTTGCCCGGCTACGGATGCAAAAGCAGCAAGAGGGGGAGGTATTCGACCGGAAACAGGACAATAGCCTGATGTCCCCAACGGCAAAACAGATTGCCGCACGCAAGATGACATGTACGGACCTGCCGAAATTTGCGGGAGAGCTCGAGAAATGGCCGTTATTCTATAGCAGCTTCAAGGTAACGACGGAAGTTTGCGGTTTCTCAAACCACGAGAATATGACAAGGCTCATGAACAGCCTTGAAGGCAAAGCGCTGGAGCAAGTTAAGGGCAGATTAATTTTCCCAGAATCGGTACCGGAGATCATGCAGGATCTGAAGAACCTCTATGGCAGACCAGGGCAACTGTTGAGAACCCTTTTGCAACAGATTCGGAGTGCCCCGACGCCAGAAGAGAGTAAAATCGAAACACTCATTGAATTCGGCATAAAAGTGCGACAGCTACGGGACCATATCGTGGCTAGCGACTTGCAAGATGCACTAGCAGGAATATTGATGCAGTATGTTGACAATGAAAGGACTCCGCACCCTTGTTACTATTACAGCAGATTAACCAATCCAGCGGAGAAAAATTATCATTCATTTGAGTTAGAGTCCTTAGCAGTAATAGAGTCGCTACGGAAATTCAGATGTTATTTGTTGGGTAACAAATTTAAGGTGATAACCGATTGCGTGGCTTTCAAGCAAGCTTTGGATAAAAAGGTAATAAATCCGCGGACAGCAAGATGGCTAGTTAGCTTAGCCGAGTTTGAATACGAGGTCGTAAAACGGAAGTTCATACGGACGCAAGTAAAGATTGCAGTTTTAGGTTTGGCGAGGCACAAGCACAAGCGTTCGAGAAGGTTAAAGAATTGTTAACCACAGATCCAGTTCTTATGATATTCAAGTCAGGTCAAAAGAAACCATGAAAAGATTAGATCCCTCAACTGTCAATCTCACTAAAAAACTCCAGTTTTCGAACACTCCGCCGTTGAATGAGAAGGAATTTTCTCATATTGTCGATGAAAAACTGTTTAGGAGTTTGAAGGAAACTAGCAAAGAGGAGTTTTTTATGGATTCAACCAATGTAACAAAAAAGGCAGTAGAAAATGAAACTGAGTTATTGGTCCAGGAAGCTAAAGCTGTGTTTCAGGAGCAAAATCCCCGGAAAATAAACAAGAACGTGCTTGGGTGCACAGAGTAACATGCGATGACTCTCGAGAACTGGAGGTACCACCACAGTATCGAAATGAAGTAGAAACGATGGTGCAAGGCTACAGCCCGCAAGAGTTTGTAGGAACGCTGAACAAAATGAAAATTGAATTGACCGACGAAACACCTATCAGTGTAGCTCCGAGGAGGTTAGCTCCGCTAGAGAAAGACGTGGTTAGGCAACAAGTGAATGAATGGTTGAACAATGGCATCATTCGTCCATCGCATAGTCAGTTTGCGAGCCCGGTTGTTGTGGTTCCGAAGAAAGATGGGTCGCGACGCGTCTGCGTCGACTACCGGGAAATCAACAAGCGGATCATGCGCGATTCATATCCGATGCCAAATATAGAAGATCAGATTGATCAGCTGGCGGATGCTCGGGTATTCACTACAATGGACCTCAAGAACTCTTATTTTCATGTGGAAGTCGAGGAGAACAGTAGGCAATATACTGCTTTTGTCACGCATGACGGGCAGTACGAGTTCCTGAGGGCACCGTTTGGTCTGTGCATCAGTGGAAATGCGTTCGGAAGGTTCATCAACAACGTGTTTCGGGAAATGATGGAAGCAGGAGTTATGATGGCGTTCGTCGACGACATCATAATACCGTCTCGGAGTAAGGAGGAAGGATTGAGAAATTTGGAACGCGTGCTGACTGTTGCGGAGAAAGCAGGGCTCATCTTCAACTGGAAGAAGTGTGTGTTTCTGCAGCGACGTGTTGAGTATTTGGGTTACGTCATCGCAGAAGGTTATGTTCAACCGGCGGCGCAGAAGGTGGAGAAGCTGATCAACTTCCCAATACCGAGATCGACAACGCAGCTTCAACGCTTTTATGGCTTAGCAAACTATTTTCGGAAATTCATCCCTGGGTTTTCGTACATTATGAAGCCGTTGTCGGAATTATTAAAAAAAAATTGCAAGTCATATAATTTGCGGCGAAGACCCACGGCCAAGTATAGATTGGGGGACCTGGTTGCGATTCCTATGACTCAGTTCAGCGTAGGTGGTAAAGTCAAACCAAAATATTATGGGCCCTATCGAATTGTTAAGATTTGGCCGAATGAACGATGCGAGGTTGTGAAAGTTGACAAGGACGTGCAGGGACCGCGAGTGACCACTACAGCCATGGATTTATTGAAGAGCTGGCCACTTCTGGGGCAGAAGTGAGGTCAGGAGGGCCGTGTAGGAATGGTATGAGAAATTTCATAGGGCGAATAAGTGACAGGCGACCGGTAGGCGCGCGGACCCAAGCGTCAGTACCAGAACGATCGCACCACGAACCGGACGAATAAAGCACACGCTCTGTGGAAGAG
>NW_026456232.1:0-2947 GCF_943734635.1 Anopheles cruzii | reverse complement strand
TTCAGCGGGCACGAGCAAGCGTATAAATTATTAAAGGTTCCCCGAGATCTTTGTCGAGCCGAGCGTGGGACGATATTTAAGTGCGAAATTATAAAAGTGGCCAATTTAGTGCCCGCCGGCAGAGGTCTGAAGCCTTTGAACCGGTTCGAGCCGTTACCCAACATTTGGGTTGGTGTAAGCAGAACAGTAGACGGCTGACTATTTTAAAGCGTTAAACGAAAGACCCTTTGTGCTTCAGTTCTACGTAATACTAGTTTTTACAAAGGGCTGACTTATTGGTTTAGGCGCAAATTGGATTAGCTCTCAAGTAGGATGGATTATAACAGGAAGTGGCATCTGCTTATAAAGGACCGGTTTTTGGGTTGAATTGGTGTGTGCCTCATTGGCTTAGAGTCTTTATGATATCACTATAAAGTAAACTGATTTGTCCCATTTGTTTTGCAATAACATTATTTTAATAAACTATTGACTTTCCAATGTATTGCTGCATCGCATTAACAGTAACAAGTTACTACGGCATGCATCTGTATTCCTATAAAACTATTTATTGACTTAAAATGTACGAAAAAAATAATTTCAAATACTTTGTGTTAAACATTTTGTAATGTGGTTTTATGCGCAAGATAGTTTTAAAACGAATTTAGAAATTTGGAACCATTTATAGTAAAACAGAATAATTGGAGCTCTACACGCGAAAGTGCTGTGTGAGCAGTCTCCAGGATTTGTTTGTGAAACCGTATACGGGGAGCATGTAAAGAGCTGAAAACTCATTTGGCCGTAGTGCACGTCGGCACGTGCCCTTAACTGTTTCTAAATTGTCCGTGTTTGCAGTATAAATTTCAATCAATCTCACGAGCCGGCCCCGTTTCTGGGCCGCCAAATGATGGCACACGCACGGCTCGGCGTAGTAATTGAGTTTGCAGCTGCAATACGCTGCACTCTGCAAGCACCCGGAGAAATAAGCCTGGGTGCTGGTGTCCGTCCCGGGCATTATCCAGCGTCCGTCCAGCTGTTGGGACAAGTAAATTAATTTATTTTGCACGCATCCCATTGAAGAAGCCATTAGCTTGATTGAGCATCGAGTGCAACGTGTAACGATGGAGATAGTCGCTGAGATAATATGTGGGCTACTAAGAAGGAGAGAGAGAGAGAGAGGAAGAAGGAGCGATAGAGAGACAGGCGGAGGTGGCACGACGGCGAGGTTTCTAGGAGTCTGGATAACCGCGAGGCGGCTTTCAGCCCTCTCGCGAAAGGCTCCCAAAGATTGGCTAGCATTGTTGGCTGCGGCGAACAATGAGCTTCTGACGGTGGCCGGAGCCTTCCTCCGGTTTCTGTGATGAGCTTATCCGAACCACACCGGTCCGCGCACCCGTCCGCGTGTGGTGAGCGTGGCGTGCACAATCAATCACGAAGGATAATGGAGCGATTCCATCGGCGAGGGATCACGAGTTGCGCGAAACGCTGCCTGCGACTCGCTGGCCAAGCGCCATCGCCGTGTCCTAGCACGCACGGGACATTGCTGCCTTTTGCGCCTCACACAGCCACAGCCACGGCCTAGGAGGTCATTCTTGGAGTATGTTTTCAGATCGACCCCCGGGATCCCCGAAGCATAACATTGAGATACGAAACGAAAAGGACACACATCGTTCCATGTTTTTTTTTCGTTTTGTTTCTCCCGTTACGCCATCAATGGCAGGACCAGATCGATGCGGCCGCAGCGCCGCTACAAGTCTTCGGAGGTTTCGGAGAGAGTATTAATAGATGAGGCGTAGTACAAACATTTATTCAGGCATCCTATCTTGGGGCGGAATCTGAAAGCAATCACTATGTCACGCCGTGGTCAATCGATAGCTCGTCGTCCCCACGGCGGACTCATCGGCGAGCAACTCGCAAGCGCACATGTGGCTTCGCCGTTTTCGCCTGTGTGTTAAAGAAATGCAATTTCATAACTTGTTGGAACACGTCGTCGTCGTAACGGGGAGGAAAATCTAAGATTAAAAAATACCGACTGTTGGAAAAATGAATTGATTAGTTACATTGATAACGCATTGATTAGCATAATTGCTTATTGTTTTATTATGTTTAATTATTATAAAATTATAAATAAAACGTGTCTTAAAATCGTGGCCAGGTGTCGAAATGTCGAAGTTGAAGAAATGCCTCTAGCCATTATTAATTTTCAGCTTGAAAGAGTTGACGGCCTCGGAATTTCCGCTACGATCAGCGCCCCAAAACTGTTGTACGTTTACTTAACCAAACGAGATTCGTTTCACTCCCAGTGTGCCTCATTTTGATATCCGGATGGCCTCAGAAATTGATAGCAAATGTCAGGCCCTCTAGCACTGTGTCTGGCGTGCGTGTGGCTATGTTGACGGGCTCCTCTGAGGAACCGTGTGTGTATGATTTAGTGCCGTTAACACGCCCATTCCGGTGGCGATGAATTGACGGTCTCCATAGCTCACTGTCCTCGCTAATGGATCGGGTGTCATATTGCCCTGGGAGTTCCTCAAACCGCGCCCGGCACAGCACAGAACCGGCTCTGGCTCGGTGGCTAAGATATACCTACTCGACGGGGGATCCACTTCCCACGTGCCGGGAAAGCGCACGCAACGGAAAGCGCAAGCCTCGATTGAGCCCCAAGACATCGCAGCGGGTTTCAAGGATCGCTAGAATTACGCAGCAGTTTCTTTTTCCCTACCCCTACACTACTATGTCGCCATTTCAGAATCCTATCGCCCAAGATCTCATTGCACAACGTGCGGATGATGGTTAACCTCCTCCGTTCGAGTCACATTCGCTACTGTGCCGTCCCTCGTGGGGACCCTACAACCCATTAAATATTATTGACGAGCAAACAGCATCGTATCGATGTCGGACCAGCCGTGCCAAAGCCCATCACGGCCACGGCTTGGGGCCGCTGATAAAACGACATCAAGCACACATGAGC
>NW_026456231.1:0-2954 GCF_943734635.1 Anopheles cruzii | reverse complement strand
TGGGTTATTCATTCGGGTAGTTCGTCTTGAGGATTTTTTTTCACCTATAGCTTCCACACCAACAGAAAATATGTTCTTTCGAAGGGTAGCAACGTACAGGCTGATCAACCAAAACAAAGCAGACTCATGGGGGCGCATGGTTGTTTACTGTATTTCGTTTGCTACTTTTTCGTCCATTATGAAAGAGAAATGCGTGTTGTAATATTTGAGCCATGCAAACCGAAAACCTTGAACCGACACAAACCAGCGCGGATTACAAATGAACGACAAATAATGTCGACAAATAATTACTAGCCACTTACGGCAGGTAAAGTCGATAGACACACGCTGTTACCAAAAATATTTCTACTTGAATTAGGTGTTACCTCATTTCCGAAAATTTCCTTTTCTTAACCAAAACCATTATAGTTTGTTAATCATAAACCAGTTTGAGTGAATCATTTTTTTAAATTTTAAGTCCGCTTTGCAGCTAATTCCCGACCATGAGTCTCCAAATCTGTTTGGCGCACGTTCAAAGTTACCATATCCATTCTTTTCTCTCACTTTCTCTCTCTCTCTCTCTCTCTCTCTCTTTCTCTCTGTCTCTCTCTTTCTTGTTCTCACTCACTCTTGCTCTCTTTCTCTTTCGTCGCTTTTTTTTCTCTCTTTCTATCTTTTGCATTCACAACCTTGAAGGTGTAACAACATTTCACCTTTTCGGAAGGTAACGTTCGAAAATTGCAACATAAACTCCGTCGTATCACAGCTTAGGTTTTCCCGTTTCATCGGACGTGGCAGAGACTGTGTGTGCAGGCTGTGGTGCGACCCTTCTCGCGAGCCGTGAATTAAAAATACGGCCAGGGAGAGGTACGCGCCACACCACGACATTTATCAGCAGCGTGTCACGAAAAGTTGAGACAAAAAGGAGAATGCGACATTGGAAACATAACATATCCTCCTACTTTCCCATGTTCTAATGCTTGCTGACGGAGGCCACGACTCAGGCCAGAGTCAGACGGAAAAGTCATACGCGTGCCGTTTGAAAACAGAGTTTATTTAAAAATACAAGGAGGTCAATGGCTCTCGGTCGCGATCGGATCGCCAGCTGATGGGAAATGATTACGCGAATGTCAGTTGGGTGAAAAATATCTACAAGCAGCTTGCTGTCAATGGCATCCACACATGAGAAGCGCCCGACCAGGCACCAGGAAATGGACGGGCGAGGGTTTTTATCCAGATGATCATTGGTTCTAACATAGACACCCTATCTTGCGGTCCATCATTTGAAAAGCATGTTTTTTGGAAAAAAAATAATTATGTGTATCTGTGAATTGCGGCAACTGTGAGCCGTTCGAATATGATTAACCAACGAACTAGTCTCAAGTGGGGCAAACCGTAGTTGTGTCCGTAGCAGCGTTTTCCGTTCCGCGCCTTATGATGATGTTTCGCATTTTTCAACTTTCGCGAACCGCGTACACATTTAGAACTAAATTTAGAATCTCTAACCGTCCGTCCGTAAACAGTATTCCGACGCGGCCTGTGTCAAAAACGGCAAGCGTCGGTGTATAGGAACACGATCTGCCGCACATTTTCCTGGGGCGGTGATCAGAGCTACCAAGGGAAAAGTGAACCAAGGCACGAGATGAGTTGTCGGCCAGCCCGACCGTTAAGCAGCTTCGACACATGAGCGGCGGGTGGAAAATATATTATTGCCGTGTATCTGTGGCGCTTTATGAGCACCATTCAAGGCGGTTTTATCTGACGATGGATTGGCGCGCTAATGAATGCTTTCTATTACCACAGGCAACCGCACCCTTTCCATCGTTTCGGAGCCAGACAGGCTGAGGAATGGCCAAGAAGGGGAAGGCTAAAAACGGGGCAGGCCCTACCGAAGTGGGGCAGGAAGCGACCGCTCCGGTCGTTGCTACACCTCCAGTTCCGGCGGTCGCTGAGAAACCCGTGAAGGAGGACCCCGCAAAGCCGACCAAGGAAGTGGCCGCTGCAGAGAAGAAGAACAGCCAGCCGCCTACAGCGAGTGGCGAGAATGGTGCCAACGAGTTGAGCCGCAAAAATAGTCGCCGCAACAGCAAGAAGAAGCCGGCCGCACCGCAAGCTCCGGTTCCGGAGCAGGAGCCCAAGGATGACAGCTCGTCTACGAAGTCCCTCAAGAAACGGCTGCGCAAGAAGCGCACACGGTTGGTCCACGCACTGGGAGTCGCCGAGGCTAACCCCTCCACCGAATCGACCCAATCGCTGGAGGAGCTTCGCCAGAAGATTAAAGCCGTGGAAGGTTTGCTCAGAGACGTGCAGCTCAAGGCAGAAGAGGAACAGAAAAAAGTCGACGGTCTAAAGGAAGTGCAGGCGGCAGCCCAGCCGCAGAAGGACAAGCACGACAAGAAGCAACCGGAACCGGAGTCGCAGCGCAACCGCAAAACGTCGGAGTCATCGGCCAAGAACCTTTCTAGCGAAAAGACCCGCAAGGAAGCGGAAGCCAAGAAGCTGGCCACCGAGAAGTCGCACATCCAGAGCGAAGCGAAGCGTTTGGTCGAGGAGCGCGCCCTAAAGCAGCAGGAGATGAAGCGTCTGATGGAGGAGAAGGCCAAAAAGGATGCGGAAGCGAAGATGCTGCTGGAGGAGAAGGCCGCCCGGGAGGCTGAACTGGCCAAGCTGACGCACGCCAAGGTACGCGTCGAGACCGTTGAGCAGAAGATCAACGAGATCGACCAGAAGGTTCAGCAGCGCAAGGAAACCGACGCCAAGGCGACGCTGGCGGCACCGGACAGTCCGAAACAAAAGAAGGAGCAGGCGCGCACGCGCAAAGACTCGGAGTCGAGCCAAAAGAAAGAAGCAGAAGAAAAAGCAAAGAAAGAAGCAGTGGAAAAAGTTAAGAAAGAAGCAGAAGAAAAAGCAAAGAAAGAAGCAGTGGAGAAAGCTAAGAAAGAAGCAGAAGAAAAAGCAAAGAAAGAAGCAGTGGA
>NW_026456230.1:0-2954 GCF_943734635.1 Anopheles cruzii | reverse complement strand
TGGGTTATTCATTCGGGTAGTTCGTCTTGAGGATTTTTTTTCACCTATAGCTTCCACACCAACAGAAAATATGTTCTTTCGAAGGGTAGCAACGTACAGGCTGATCAACCAAAACAAAGCAGACTCATGGGGGCGCATGGTTGTTTACTGTATTTCGTTTGCTACTTTTTCGTCCATTATGAAAGAGAAATGCGTGTTGTAATATTTGAGCCATGCAAACCGAAAACCTTGAACCGACACAAACCAGCGCGGATTACAAATGAACGACAAATAATGTCGACAAATAATTACTAGCCACTTACGGCAGGTAAAGTCGATAGACACACGCTGTTACCAAAAATATTTCTACTTGAATTAGGTGTTACCTCATTTCCGAAAATTTCCTTTTCTTAACCAAAACCATTATAGTTTGTTAATCATAAACCAGTTTGAGTGAATCATTTTTTTAAATTTTAAGTCCGCTTTGCAGCTAATTCCCGACCATGAGTCTCCAAATCTGTTTGGCGCACGTTCAAAGTTACCATATCCATTCTTTTCTCTCACTTTCTCTCTCTCTCTCTCTCTCTCTCTCTTTCTCTCTGTCTCTCTCTTTCTTGTTCTCACTCACTCTTGCTCTCTTTCTCTTTCGTCGCTTTTTTTTCTCTCTTTCTATCTTTTGCATTCACAACCTTGAAGGTGTAACAACATTTCACCTTTTCGGAAGGTAACGTTCGAAAATTGCAACATAAACTCCGTCGTATCACAGCTTAGGTTTTCCCGTTTCATCGGACGTGGCAGAGACTGTGTGTGCAGGCTGTGGTGCGACCCTTCTCGCGAGCCGTGAATTAAAAATACGGCCAGGGAGAGGTACGCGCCACACCACGACATTTATCAGCAGCGTGTCACGAAAAGTTGAGACAAAAAGGAGAATGCGACATTGGAAACATAACATATCCTCCTACTTTCCCATGTTCTAATGCTTGCTGACGGAGGCCACGACTCAGGCCAGAGTCAGACGGAAAAGTCATACGCGTGCCGTTTGAAAACAGAGTTTATTTAAAAATACAAGGAGGTCAATGGCTCTCGGTCGCGATCGGATCGCCAGCTGATGGGAAATGATTACGCGAATGTCAGTTGGGTGAAAAATATCTACAAGCAGCTTGCTGTCAATGGCATCCACACATGAGAAGCGCCCGACCAGGCACCAGGAAATGGACGGGCGAGGGTTTTTATCCAGATGATCATTGGTTCTAACATAGACACCCTATCTTGCGGTCCATCATTTGAAAAGCATGTTTTTTGGAAAAAAAATAATTATGTGTATCTGTGAATTGCGGCAACTGTGAGCCGTTCGAATATGATTAACCAACGAACTAGTCTCAAGTGGGGCAAACCGTAGTTGTGTCCGTAGCAGCGTTTTCCGTTCCGCGCCTTATGATGATGTTTCGCATTTTTCAACTTTCGCGAACCGCGTACACATTTAGAACTAAATTTAGAATCTCTAACCGTCCGTCCGTAAACAGTATTCCGACGCGGCCTGTGTCAAAAACGGCAAGCGTCGGTGTATAGGAACACGATCTGCCGCACATTTTCCTGGGGCGGTGATCAGAGCTACCAAGGGAAAAGTGAACCAAGGCACGAGATGAGTTGTCGGCCAGCCCGACCGTTAAGCAGCTTCGACACATGAGCGGCGGGTGGAAAATATATTATTGCCGTGTATCTGTGGCGCTTTATGAGCACCATTCAAGGCGGTTTTATCTGACGATGGATTGGCGCGCTAATGAATGCTTTCTATTACCACAGGCAACCGCACCCTTTCCATCGTTTCGGAGCCAGACAGGCTGAGGAATGGCCAAGAAGGGGAAGGCTAAAAACGGGGCAGGCCCTACCGAAGTGGGGCAGGAAGCGACCGCTCCGGTCGTTGCTACACCTCCAGTTCCGGCGGTCGCTGAGAAACCCGTGAAGGAGGACCCCGCAAAGCCGACCAAGGAAGTGGCCGCTGCAGAGAAGAAGAACAGCCAGCCGCCTACAGCGAGTGGCGAGAATGGTGCCAACGAGTTGAGCCGCAAAAATAGTCGCCGCAACAGCAAGAAGAAGCCGGCCGCACCGCAAGCTCCGGTTCCGGAGCAGGAGCCCAAGGATGACAGCTCGTCTACGAAGTCCCTCAAGAAACGGCTGCGCAAGAAGCGCACACGGTTGGTCCACGCACTGGGAGTCGCCGAGGCTAACCCCTCCACCGAATCGACCCAATCGCTGGAGGAGCTTCGCCAGAAGATTAAAGCCGTGGAAGGTTTGCTCAGAGACGTGCAGCTCAAGGCAGAAGAGGAACAGAAAAAAGTCGACGGTCTAAAGGAAGTGCAGGCGGCAGCCCAGCCGCAGAAGGACAAGCACGACAAGAAGCAACCGGAACCGGAGTCGCAGCGCAACCGCAAAACGTCGGAGTCATCGGCCAAGAACCTTTCTAGCGAAAAGACCCGCAAGGAAGCGGAAGCCAAGAAGCTGGCCACCGAGAAGTCGCACATCCAGAGCGAAGCGAAGCGTTTGGTCGAGGAGCGCGCCCTAAAGCAGCAGGAGATGAAGCGTCTGATGGAGGAGAAGGCCAAAAAGGATGCGGAAGCGAAGATGCTGCTGGAGGAGAAGGCCGCCCGGGAGGCTGAACTGGCCAAGCTGACGCACGCCAAGGTACGCGTCGAGACCGTTGAGCAGAAGATCAACGAGATCGACCAGAAGGTTCAGCAGCGCAAGGAAACCGACGCCAAGGCGACGCTGGCGGCACCGGACAGTCCGAAACAAAAGAAGGAGCAGGCGCGCACGCGCAAAGACTCGGAGTCGAGCCAAAAGAAAGAAGCAGAAGAAAAAGCAAAGAAAGAAGCAGTGGAAAAAGTTAAGAAAGAAGCAGAAGAAAAAGCAAAGAAAGAAGCAGTGGAGAAAGCTAAGAAAGAAGCAGAAGAAAAAGCAAAGAAAGAAGCAGTGGA
>NW_026456229.1:0-2957 GCF_943734635.1 Anopheles cruzii | reverse complement strand
ATAAATGTGATAAACGGCCCAACGGCCGCCGAGTCCCAGAAAAAAAAACAGAACCATAAAAAGCGAACATAAAGCGCACCAACTAAAGCCGGGAAATGAACTCATGTCTGGCTGGTGAACGGGTTGGTTCTCGCTCTCGCTACGGTGCCGCGTGTGGTGAGGTGAGCCACTGACGAGAACGTCCAGCTAGTGAGAAGGGTGCTTCCGTTTCATGCTCACTTCGCCTACTGCAACTGCAATTATCGTCCCGCACACCGTTTTCTCACTCACGGCCATACGTCCGGATCGATCGGGGGGCGATGAAGATCGTGTCAGGCGAGTCGTGTTCGGACGGACGAGATTGATTCATTCTTCGCGCTAATCGACCCAACCCGACCGCGCCCGCATCCGCGCTGGGGTTTTATTGCGGTTCTCGAGGATTCAAACGGCCCCGCAGCCGGGTGTTTCGCGAAGACTGACCTCGCCGAGGCCCGCCGCCCGCCAGAACACATCAGAATACCACGAACGAACGAACGAACGAGGTGGTGCAGCAAAGAGCGCTCGCAAAAGATATTTTAATCAGTTGCTGCTGGTGCTGCTTCATTTTACTTCATCGCCATCGCCGCCCATCAACTTTAACGGCCGGCGGGTTGGGTTTTTTTTATGGTGCGCGGGCATTTAAAATAAAATTTAAAAGCTAATTTAATTTCTACACCAACATCGGCGCGCACACGGGAGAACGTGACGAATTGTGGGGTAAAGGATCACACAAAAGCGCACGGAGAATGGTGGCCAACCCTTGCAGTTGCACACTCGACAGCTTCTGCTGCAAAAGCCCCGAGTGCTGTGAGCGATTGAAGATGGGACGATCTTTGAAAGAAGCCGCCCAAAGGATTGTCAATATCACGGTTCCGTACCGCTGGATGGGGTGGCCAGGTTGACCGGTGCCAATGCGATGCTTCGGTCTGAATTAGTTGTGGCTTTCTGTGGCCTGGATTTATGACCGAGAGCTTGATGAATGGAAAATGCAACCTTTTTGTATAAATGTTCATGTGATTCTGTGCAAAAGAATCATAAACATTAAATGGTACTGGGCATCGGTTGATGCCAGAACTGGGCTATTAAGTGCCTTGAAAGTCACCACCGAGAACCGTAGACTCCGTAGCTCATGGTAGATAATTCCATGCCGATTGCACCCATATCTCCGTGCCATGCTGCGTCGTGTTCGTTCGTCGTCATGTCGTCATGTGCGCCTAATGACCGTCGATGCGCAAATCCGTGCGAAAATCTCTTCTAGCTTCCTTCCAGGCTTCCTTTCGCCCGCCCCCCGAGGGCCGGCAGTTCGTTGCACCTGGTTAGCCGGTCGGTGCGCTGTCGAAGCATAAGTGAAACGGATTTGTTCTGCTCAATTATGGTGCTGCGCCCACTAAACGGGCGGCACGCTCGCCGGTGAGGGTGTCACTGGCTGGCCATCGCCGGGGCGCTGACGGTGAAAACGGTAGCGCCGGGAACGGACCAAACGCAACGACTCCGCCACGCCGTTCTGAAGGCTGACCGACCGTATCTCAAGCTTTTTCCGCTCAACACGAGCAGCAACGAGGCGACGGCGTCAATGCACTCTTCCGGCCCACCCGGCGGTGTGTCGGATCTGTCGGGGCCGGTCGTCATCTTGGGCGCGCGCTCTGACTGGGCCGAAGCGAAACGAAGTTCTACGATAATTAACTGTAATTAAAAACCCAATTCCTTCCCAACCCACCAGAGAAGCCACTGTGGCTGCCTTCCCGGGGCTGTTGTTGTCTGCTTTTCTCCGTTCGTCAGGCACACCCAGGGGGGGAGTTTTGGGTGTGTGTGTTGTAACGCAAACAATGCACATCAACCGGCGCGCAGGATTGCAGCCGCGGACATGTTGGGTTATGTTGTGGTAGGTTGTGATGGCCGCCATCACGCCCCGTGTGCGGTCAAGCGAAGCCCGGTCCCGGGAGCTGCCGTGCCTCCCCAGTAAAGGTCTGGAAGGCTGGCTGGTGGATGACCACTTGACGCCCCGGAAACCTGGCACACCCGGGACGTCAAGCGTTAAGAAACAAATTTGGAGCTAAATTATCGCCATTATCGCTGGCGAGCTTCTTGGGCGGGAATAAATTCTCGATTTTCCCACCTAAACAAGACATTCCCGGGACGTTCTCACTCACTGCTACCTGGGTTTCCGGGAGCCCTGTGATCCGCACCATCATCTGACGGAATATTGATTTTATTCCATCGCCCGACAACATCACCGGGTCCGGAATGCCATCACGGTGACACCATTAGAGTTGGATTAGCTGTCTGACGGTCAAATGGACGAATGAGATGTCCAAGAAACGTAGACCGACACACGGCAGCTCGGCACTCCGGATGGTGGAGACAAATAGAGACGAACAGTTCCGGGCGACTCCAGGCAGCGACATTCCGGGTCCTCTCTAAACCCTTCGTAAATCGCCAATCGCGGTACATAAGGCTTGCCATGGGGTTTTTCTCAGAATTGGAAATCCTACAATTGTCCGCGGGACCATGCTTTGTGGTGTAATGGTAATCGCCTTATCGCGTTTATCAATTGAACGATGGTCGTGTTGTGTTATCGTGAATTAACGAACCACCGGAAGTCCACCGGCTTCTGATTGGTTCGGTCGATTCGAAGGGGGTATTGCGGGGACACGCCACCCTTCAAAATATGTCCTTTGGCGTGTCGCTGCCGCCGGGGATTCGGTTGGTCTGTTGAGCGGCGGATTAAAAGACGTATGACTGATACTGACGTTTTTTTGGGCGACTAAACGCCCCATCGATTTGCGGGGCGATTCCCTCGACGGTGCTGCCACGTCGGGGACACCACCGCGACGACCACCGCGAGGGGTTAATAGACACACACAAACACACACACACACGACACGGGAGAGAGAGTGCGCTTGTGAGCGTTGAGAGAAGGTGCTTTGCGTCTGCGCGGC
>NW_026456228.1:0-2957 GCF_943734635.1 Anopheles cruzii | reverse complement strand
ATAAATGTGATAAACGGCCCAACGGCCGCCGAGTCCCAGAAAAAAAAACAGAACCATAAAAAGCGAACATAAAGCGCACCAACTAAAGCCGGGAAATGAACTCATGTCTGGCTGGTGAACGGGTTGGTTCTCGCTCTCGCTACGGTGCCGCGTGTGGTGAGGTGAGCCACTGACGAGAACGTCCAGCTAGTGAGAAGGGTGCTTCCGTTTCATGCTCACTTCGCCTACTGCAACTGCAATTATCGTCCCGCACACCGTTTTCTCACTCACGGCCATACGTCCGGATCGATCGGGGGGCGATGAAGATCGTGTCAGGCGAGTCGTGTTCGGACGGACGAGATTGATTCATTCTTCGCGCTAATCGACCCAACCCGACCGCGCCCGCATCCGCGCTGGGGTTTTATTGCGGTTCTCGAGGATTCAAACGGCCCCGCAGCCGGGTGTTTCGCGAAGACTGACCTCGCCGAGGCCCGCCGCCCGCCAGAACACATCAGAATACCACGAACGAACGAACGAACGAGGTGGTGCAGCAAAGAGCGCTCGCAAAAGATATTTTAATCAGTTGCTGCTGGTGCTGCTTCATTTTACTTCATCGCCATCGCCGCCCATCAACTTTAACGGCCGGCGGGTTGGGTTTTTTTTATGGTGCGCGGGCATTTAAAATAAAATTTAAAAGCTAATTTAATTTCTACACCAACATCGGCGCGCACACGGGAGAACGTGACGAATTGTGGGGTAAAGGATCACACAAAAGCGCACGGAGAATGGTGGCCAACCCTTGCAGTTGCACACTCGACAGCTTCTGCTGCAAAAGCCCCGAGTGCTGTGAGCGATTGAAGATGGGACGATCTTTGAAAGAAGCCGCCCAAAGGATTGTCAATATCACGGTTCCGTACCGCTGGATGGGGTGGCCAGGTTGACCGGTGCCAATGCGATGCTTCGGTCTGAATTAGTTGTGGCTTTCTGTGGCCTGGATTTATGACCGAGAGCTTGATGAATGGAAAATGCAACCTTTTTGTATAAATGTTCATGTGATTCTGTGCAAAAGAATCATAAACATTAAATGGTACTGGGCATCGGTTGATGCCAGAACTGGGCTATTAAGTGCCTTGAAAGTCACCACCGAGAACCGTAGACTCCGTAGCTCATGGTAGATAATTCCATGCCGATTGCACCCATATCTCCGTGCCATGCTGCGTCGTGTTCGTTCGTCGTCATGTCGTCATGTGCGCCTAATGACCGTCGATGCGCAAATCCGTGCGAAAATCTCTTCTAGCTTCCTTCCAGGCTTCCTTTCGCCCGCCCCCCGAGGGCCGGCAGTTCGTTGCACCTGGTTAGCCGGTCGGTGCGCTGTCGAAGCATAAGTGAAACGGATTTGTTCTGCTCAATTATGGTGCTGCGCCCACTAAACGGGCGGCACGCTCGCCGGTGAGGGTGTCACTGGCTGGCCATCGCCGGGGCGCTGACGGTGAAAACGGTAGCGCCGGGAACGGACCAAACGCAACGACTCCGCCACGCCGTTCTGAAGGCTGACCGACCGTATCTCAAGCTTTTTCCGCTCAACACGAGCAGCAACGAGGCGACGGCGTCAATGCACTCTTCCGGCCCACCCGGCGGTGTGTCGGATCTGTCGGGGCCGGTCGTCATCTTGGGCGCGCGCTCTGACTGGGCCGAAGCGAAACGAAGTTCTACGATAATTAACTGTAATTAAAAACCCAATTCCTTCCCAACCCACCAGAGAAGCCACTGTGGCTGCCTTCCCGGGGCTGTTGTTGTCTGCTTTTCTCCGTTCGTCAGGCACACCCAGGGGGGGAGTTTTGGGTGTGTGTGTTGTAACGCAAACAATGCACATCAACCGGCGCGCAGGATTGCAGCCGCGGACATGTTGGGTTATGTTGTGGTAGGTTGTGATGGCCGCCATCACGCCCCGTGTGCGGTCAAGCGAAGCCCGGTCCCGGGAGCTGCCGTGCCTCCCCAGTAAAGGTCTGGAAGGCTGGCTGGTGGATGACCACTTGACGCCCCGGAAACCTGGCACACCCGGGACGTCAAGCGTTAAGAAACAAATTTGGAGCTAAATTATCGCCATTATCGCTGGCGAGCTTCTTGGGCGGGAATAAATTCTCGATTTTCCCACCTAAACAAGACATTCCCGGGACGTTCTCACTCACTGCTACCTGGGTTTCCGGGAGCCCTGTGATCCGCACCATCATCTGACGGAATATTGATTTTATTCCATCGCCCGACAACATCACCGGGTCCGGAATGCCATCACGGTGACACCATTAGAGTTGGATTAGCTGTCTGACGGTCAAATGGACGAATGAGATGTCCAAGAAACGTAGACCGACACACGGCAGCTCGGCACTCCGGATGGTGGAGACAAATAGAGACGAACAGTTCCGGGCGACTCCAGGCAGCGACATTCCGGGTCCTCTCTAAACCCTTCGTAAATCGCCAATCGCGGTACATAAGGCTTGCCATGGGGTTTTTCTCAGAATTGGAAATCCTACAATTGTCCGCGGGACCATGCTTTGTGGTGTAATGGTAATCGCCTTATCGCGTTTATCAATTGAACGATGGTCGTGTTGTGTTATCGTGAATTAACGAACCACCGGAAGTCCACCGGCTTCTGATTGGTTCGGTCGATTCGAAGGGGGTATTGCGGGGACACGCCACCCTTCAAAATATGTCCTTTGGCGTGTCGCTGCCGCCGGGGATTCGGTTGGTCTGTTGAGCGGCGGATTAAAAGACGTATGACTGATACTGACGTTTTTTTGGGCGACTAAACGCCCCATCGATTTGCGGGGCGATTCCCTCGACGGTGCTGCCACGTCGGGGACACCACCGCGACGACCACCGCGAGGGGTTAATAGACACACACAAACACACACACACACGACACGGGAGAGAGAGTGCGCTTGTGAGCGTTGAGAGAAGGTGCTTTGCGTCTGCGCGGC
>NW_026456227.1:0-2959 GCF_943734635.1 Anopheles cruzii | reverse complement strand
GGAGAAATCAAGGGGATAAATAAAAACCATCAAACGTGCGACTTCGACCTAAGACAAAAGAGTAAATATGAATTAATGTCTGTACATAAGCTTAAACTTGCACAGTTAATGGAACAGTTAAATTTAACGTTATAATTCCTTTTTCTCTTGTTGCAACGTTTTCTTCGTTGTATCCCGTTTTCTATGTTCCATCAAAGACAATGTTTCGTGAGCAATCACTTTTATTGTGCTGATTCAAACAAATGCTATTGATTATTTTTATGAATCTTTGAATGATGTACCAGATTGCTTTGTGATCTGAACGCTTTGGAACAAATTTTACACACAAACGGCTTTTCACCGGTATGAGTGCGAATGTGTCGGTTTAAGTTGGCTAACAGTGCAAACTTTGACGGACAATGCGGACACTGATGATGTTGGTCCTTGTTGTGAATTTTTGAATGAACTGATAGTGCAGATAATGAATGGAACGCTTTTTTACACATTTTACACACAAACGGCTTTTCACCGGTATGAGTGCGAATGTGATCGTTTAAGTGGGATAACCGTGGAAACTTGGACGGACAATGCGGACACTGATGATGTTGGTCCATGTTGTGGATTTTCTTATGTTGTGCCAGATTTCTTAAATACCTGAATGCTTGGTTACATACTTCACACACGAACGGCCTTTCACCGGTATGAGTGCGAATGTGTTGGTTTAAGTTGGATAACTGTGCAAACTTGGACGGACAATGCGGACATTGATGATGTTGGTCCTTGTTGTGAATTTTCTTATGACGTCCCAGATTGCTTGAAGACCTGAATGCTTGGTCACATACTTCACACACAAACGGCTTTTCACCGGTATGAGTGCGAATGTGATCGTTTAAGTTGAATAACTGTGCAAACTTGGACGGACAATGCGGACATTGATGATGTTGGTCCTTGATGTGGATTTTCTTATGTTGTGCAAGATTGCTTGAAAACCTAAATGCTTGGTCACATACTTCACACACATAAGGCTTTTCACCGGTATGAATGCGAATGTGAATCTTTAAATTGGATAACTGTGCAAACTTGGACGGACAATGCGGACACTGATGTTGTCGGTCCTTGTTGTGGATTTTCTTATGTTCTGCCAGATTGCTTGAAAACCTGAATGCTTGGTCACATACTTCACACACAAACGGCTTTTCACCGGTATGAGTGCGAATGTGATCCTTTAACCCTGAAGGAAAAGCAAATTTTGAAGGGCAATGCGGGCACTTATGATCCTTGTTGTGACGCACAGAATGCTTCCGCAGAAGTTTGGATGATCTGAAGGATCTGTCACAGATTTTACACGCATAAGGCATTTCGCCGGTGTGTGTCCGGTTGTGAATCTTCAGCTTGCTTGAATGAATATAAGTTGCGGAACAATAAGAGCAATGGTGCTTTTGCTTATTTCGATGACTCTTTCTGTGATCTCGTTGATCACTCCGACGTTTATACGATCGCAACCGACGTAGCGTTTTCTCTTGATCGTTTTTACGTTTTCGACCACCTTTGAGGTGTTTTCCGGCATCGATGGCAGCAATTCCGTTTCGAATTGATTCTGATGCCGGATCATTAACACACGTGTTAGTTGTCACAGAGGGATCTTCTCGGCAGATCAGTTCTGAAGGACTTGTTTGGAGGTTATCCTGTTCATCGACATCGTCATTCTCCAATTTGATCGGAAATGGATTTTCCTCTGCTTCGAACAAATCATCAGCTTGGTTGCCACAACAATCATGTGTCCCATTTACGTGAGGAACTGCGCAACTCCTCTGAACCGCATCGTTCGCTACATCCGGTGCGGTAACTTCAGTTTTGATTAATAGTTCTGTACCAACCGTTTGTTCAGCAGAGTGGCCAAGATGGTCGTGACTGATGTCTGCCTCGTTCTTCACTGTGGTTTGCTTTTTGGTAAATCGATTGACCAGTGAAATGTTTTCATTGCATCGCCAGCGAAACGTATACATCTTATCCAAGCGCGATTCGCACTTCGTGCACAAAAACGTGGGAACTCCAGGTAATATATCGGCCTGTAAAAATAAGAGCCTCATAGAATAGTCTTTCTTGCGGAACAGGTTGAGATGTTTGTTTTAACAATCGTCCTACCTGAAAACCGGTACAATCGAAGAGTAGTTGAAGCTTGTATTGTCCGGATTCGTCGTTCGGTAGGGGCTCTAAATCGTCACACGCCGCCAAGCACCATCGGCATGTTTTGGGCGTTCTGGAAAATAATGTGCTGTAATACCTTTTAATATGCATCAAACACCAACTTACTCAACACCATTCTTCTTCTTGATAAATGCCGAAGGTTTCATTTTCACTGCAATCGTCTATTTCTGTGCAGAGATTTTCTAAATTCGTCCACGTTGGATTTGTTTACTATTCTGCGGTGAGTTTTGACAGTCTCGGTTCCGTTACTCGGTCGAATTATGTCATCACAGGAACTCACGAGCAGTTTATAAACTGTAATTGACGGGTAGCTCCGAAGTCACTCAATCTTGTAGGCAATTCAAAATATAATCTACCACAAGGAGATCGCGATCAAACATCGGCTAAACTTGATAAAATGGTCAGATTTTATATGAAGCCAACACAAAATTGTTGAATGGTTAAAACTGAACGAGTGGTCCCGACTAATTCAAACAATCGGTGCGTCTTTAGTTATATCATTTAACAGATGCCAAGGTTGTTGCTGGGGTGAAATTGCTCACTTTTAACGAGAACAAGGGGAAAGTCAATCACTGTGAACGATGAAATACCTCAATTTTGATCAACCTGGAACAGAAATTAAGGCAAAAATAACACACAGGATTGAGACGAGTGGTTAGCCGACACGCTGGAGAGGCAGATGGAACCTGGAGAACGTGCGGCGACTAATGCGCTGTGAATTCCTTGGTTCGGTATCTTCAGGACTTTTCGATGTTTTTGAAAGGCAAGTTCG
>NW_026456226.1:0-2961 GCF_943734635.1 Anopheles cruzii | reverse complement strand
TCGAGTCACTAAATGAAGAGTGAGGACCGCGGTTTGATTGCTTTTGCAGTATTAGACATTCATCCATTCATTATTCGTTTGTTTACATTTCGATGAAGAATGTTTATGGCATTAATTGCCATAATTTACAATATTAGAATCCAATATACTTTGAAGATAAATTTAGGCACAACAGAAACCAGCTAGTCTAAGTTTCACAACCTCAACTTCTAGTGTCTCTTTCGCCAATATTACGCTAAGTTGTGTGCGTTGTTCGTTATGTAAAAAGTAATAAAAAGTCATGTAAGATGTCAGTTCTGTTCCCTGAATCTATATGATATTGAAATGATACACATTTCGGATATTGGAACTTATTGGGCAGATTTCAACGTATCACACTCTGGAGCCAGTACCGAAGCGTAAGCTTTAGAAGGCATTTCAATAAACAGAAAAGAGTCTCAATTGGAAAATTTCATGGAATTATCTGACTAAAAATCATTAAAAAGATAACTTAACCTGCATAAGTACCCACACAGACTTCGTTTCGCCCAACGTTTTTTTTTAAACGAAAGCAAAAGATTCTTAAACACAACGATACTTATTTTACCGAAAATGGTTGAATTATGTCTACGCTATAAGATAGACTACGTTATCGCATGTCCCCTTGTGGAATTAATAAAAACTCACCCGAAATCACTTGTGTGCTTGGTTAGACAATGGTGCTCCCAACTTTTTGCTCAGTTTATGAAGTAAGATATTCCAGGATTGACAGACCGACAATCGGTGAATATCTAGACCTAATCAGTGTCGTGGGATTATTCACATTACTCATCAGTATGTTAGCTACATTTTCATCCCGATTTTCAGTCGAATTCATTGGAATTTATGTCTAAGCTTGCTACACTATCTGTTGATGTATTCACATACCCAATATCATATTCCAACATTATCTTTAAGATAATAGCTTTGACTTCAATGAATCTTTCAATAACTTAATGTCATACAAGAACATTACCCGTGTTTTATATGGTTCTTAGCTCATTGTCATGCAATCGTCTGTTTTATTAATTTTTAAAACCACATGTCATAAAAAGACTTGCTCATTTGTAAAGAATATGATTCATTTTTTGCCTCATTTTACCAAAGTCATTTACCAAAGCATTTTACCATTTATTGTATACCAAAGTTTATCGATTTAATATTTACAACTAATTTGAATGGGTCGTTAGCGAAACGGTTTGCTGTGTTGTTGATTCTCATTGCATCTTTCCCTCTTATGCATGCCAATAACTGTACTAATTTACAAAGTTGCTATAGGCCGATTTTCAAGCCAGTCAGTAAATCCGGATTCCCATAACGGCTCTCCAAAACAAAACTCGATCTCATTCGTTACCACACACAAGCGCCTCTCGGCGCTTTGTCAAAACGGGGTCGAGTGTGCATCGTGTCATCAGAACCTTCAGCTGTCCGCAGGGTACAGACTCACAGACTCTTCACGCTACCCATCAAAGGATCAGCCTCGCGAAACGACCATCACAACCTGTTCGCGGGGGCCCGAAGCATCGGAGGAGCGATCGGAGTAACGACTTCGGCCGCGCCATTAGTCCGCTGCCCTTATTCTGACCACTCTACACCGCGTCCAGTCCACCAAACAAAAAAACTCCACGAAGCAATAGACGACGGAGGCAGACAATCGCCGTGCAACGGAACGGACGGCACGATTTGTGAGGAGGGTTCGCGGAGGGACCCTAGCCCGGATCGCCGAAGGCTCCGGCGGCAGGTGACTCTCCGGGGTCCAGGTCCGGGTCCCAAACATGGCCGCGTACGACACGTGAGCGGCGCAAGGTAAACCACTTTTCGCTCGCTCGGAGTCAGTCCCACCGACGGATGCCTACGGATTGCTCAGCCATCCCTCTGTGGGGGTCCCTTCTCGGATCGAACGCTGGTGGTCATTCCGATGCCATGCCGAGAGGGAACGAATACAGATGTTCAGCAACATTTTACCCTCCAATTTGTGCCGTGCCGGGACGGTGGACGGCTTCGTGCCTCGGCTGCGATCCGGATACGATGAGCGGTTCTGCGGCGGCGAGTTCTAGTCGAGCCGTCTGGGCTTAGTTTCTCACAGTTTGCGCGTCGCATCGCTTGGGACTTTTCAAGGTGAGCGCAGTGTAATGCTAAACGCTAACGGTACGGTTCTCGGGATGATGCCCGGATCGGTTCCACAGTTTATGGCGCAAATATTGCGTTCTCCGGATCCATGACTCAAAGCGAGTTGCACGAAAGCCTTATGCAGAATTATGCAATGAAGCTATGTATATTTTATGTATCCATCTCGTTCCTTTATTTAGAAGCACCCAAAACAATGTAACCGATCAGGGAAATTCGTTCATTTCAGGCGAAACATTTTCTTGTCAGCAAAATATCCGTTGAAATATTAAAGAAGTTAGGAATAGCATGATGTAAACATGTTTTATGAACGTTGTTTAGTGATATCCCTTTATTAACACATCGTGCATTCTAAAGCTATTCTCACAGCAACGAATTTGAATAAGAATAGTTTACTCATATTCTTTTCGAAACTCACTAGATATAAATAAAGCTAGAAAATAAAGTTCGAAGTTCGAAGTCAGTTCGAACCCTGACAGTGCTTCATTTTGTGTGTAAAACTTTAAGTTGGGGCCTCTGCGGCGTTCCAATAATAATGAAAATAAATAAATAAGTAAATAATAAGTATTCTTTCATAAATAGGAAAGCAGAACTGAACACCAAGAATAATCCCTTAATTCAAAACTATCCTAAATAAATTAAATAGTTTGATTAATTAAAGGAAATGAAAAGCAAACCGTAAACGATAATAATAACTGTCATTTCCTTTCCAAGGATTCAGTTGATGACATAAGTTTAAATGCAATAAATGCCGTTTCATTGAAAGTTGATGACAAATGCAGTAGCAAATAGTAATCAACACAAAAAGGAAACATT
>NW_026456225.1:0-2961 GCF_943734635.1 Anopheles cruzii | reverse complement strand
TCGAGTCACTAAATGAAGAGTGAGGACCGCGGTTTGATTGCTTTTGCAGTATTAGACATTCATCCATTCATTATTCGTTTGTTTACATTTCGATGAAGAATGTTTATGGCATTAATTGCCATAATTTACAATATTAGAATCCAATATACTTTGAAGATAAATTTAGGCACAACAGAAACCAGCTAGTCTAAGTTTCACAACCTCAACTTCTAGTGTCTCTTTCGCCAATATTACGCTAAGTTGTGTGCGTTGTTCGTTATGTAAAAAGTAATAAAAAGTCATGTAAGATGTCAGTTCTGTTCCCTGAATCTATATGATATTGAAATGATACACATTTCGGATATTGGAACTTATTGGGCAGATTTCAACGTATCACACTCTGGAGCCAGTACCGAAGCGTAAGCTTTAGAAGGCATTTCAATAAACAGAAAAGAGTCTCAATTGGAAAATTTCATGGAATTATCTGACTAAAAATCATTAAAAAGATAACTTAACCTGCATAAGTACCCACACAGACTTCGTTTCGCCCAACGTTTTTTTTTAAACGAAAGCAAAAGATTCTTAAACACAACGATACTTATTTTACCGAAAATGGTTGAATTATGTCTACGCTATAAGATAGACTACGTTATCGCATGTCCCCTTGTGGAATTAATAAAAACTCACCCGAAATCACTTGTGTGCTTGGTTAGACAATGGTGCTCCCAACTTTTTGCTCAGTTTATGAAGTAAGATATTCCAGGATTGACAGACCGACAATCGGTGAATATCTAGACCTAATCAGTGTCGTGGGATTATTCACATTACTCATCAGTATGTTAGCTACATTTTCATCCCGATTTTCAGTCGAATTCATTGGAATTTATGTCTAAGCTTGCTACACTATCTGTTGATGTATTCACATACCCAATATCATATTCCAACATTATCTTTAAGATAATAGCTTTGACTTCAATGAATCTTTCAATAACTTAATGTCATACAAGAACATTACCCGTGTTTTATATGGTTCTTAGCTCATTGTCATGCAATCGTCTGTTTTATTAATTTTTAAAACCACATGTCATAAAAAGACTTGCTCATTTGTAAAGAATATGATTCATTTTTTGCCTCATTTTACCAAAGTCATTTACCAAAGCATTTTACCATTTATTGTATACCAAAGTTTATCGATTTAATATTTACAACTAATTTGAATGGGTCGTTAGCGAAACGGTTTGCTGTGTTGTTGATTCTCATTGCATCTTTCCCTCTTATGCATGCCAATAACTGTACTAATTTACAAAGTTGCTATAGGCCGATTTTCAAGCCAGTCAGTAAATCCGGATTCCCATAACGGCTCTCCAAAACAAAACTCGATCTCATTCGTTACCACACACAAGCGCCTCTCGGCGCTTTGTCAAAACGGGGTCGAGTGTGCATCGTGTCATCAGAACCTTCAGCTGTCCGCAGGGTACAGACTCACAGACTCTTCACGCTACCCATCAAAGGATCAGCCTCGCGAAACGACCATCACAACCTGTTCGCGGGGGCCCGAAGCATCGGAGGAGCGATCGGAGTAACGACTTCGGCCGCGCCATTAGTCCGCTGCCCTTATTCTGACCACTCTACACCGCGTCCAGTCCACCAAACAAAAAAACTCCACGAAGCAATAGACGACGGAGGCAGACAATCGCCGTGCAACGGAACGGACGGCACGATTTGTGAGGAGGGTTCGCGGAGGGACCCTAGCCCGGATCGCCGAAGGCTCCGGCGGCAGGTGACTCTCCGGGGTCCAGGTCCGGGTCCCAAACATGGCCGCGTACGACACGTGAGCGGCGCAAGGTAAACCACTTTTCGCTCGCTCGGAGTCAGTCCCACCGACGGATGCCTACGGATTGCTCAGCCATCCCTCTGTGGGGGTCCCTTCTCGGATCGAACGCTGGTGGTCATTCCGATGCCATGCCGAGAGGGAACGAATACAGATGTTCAGCAACATTTTACCCTCCAATTTGTGCCGTGCCGGGACGGTGGACGGCTTCGTGCCTCGGCTGCGATCCGGATACGATGAGCGGTTCTGCGGCGGCGAGTTCTAGTCGAGCCGTCTGGGCTTAGTTTCTCACAGTTTGCGCGTCGCATCGCTTGGGACTTTTCAAGGTGAGCGCAGTGTAATGCTAAACGCTAACGGTACGGTTCTCGGGATGATGCCCGGATCGGTTCCACAGTTTATGGCGCAAATATTGCGTTCTCCGGATCCATGACTCAAAGCGAGTTGCACGAAAGCCTTATGCAGAATTATGCAATGAAGCTATGTATATTTTATGTATCCATCTCGTTCCTTTATTTAGAAGCACCCAAAACAATGTAACCGATCAGGGAAATTCGTTCATTTCAGGCGAAACATTTTCTTGTCAGCAAAATATCCGTTGAAATATTAAAGAAGTTAGGAATAGCATGATGTAAACATGTTTTATGAACGTTGTTTAGTGATATCCCTTTATTAACACATCGTGCATTCTAAAGCTATTCTCACAGCAACGAATTTGAATAAGAATAGTTTACTCATATTCTTTTCGAAACTCACTAGATATAAATAAAGCTAGAAAATAAAGTTCGAAGTTCGAAGTCAGTTCGAACCCTGACAGTGCTTCATTTTGTGTGTAAAACTTTAAGTTGGGGCCTCTGCGGCGTTCCAATAATAATGAAAATAAATAAATAAGTAAATAATAAGTATTCTTTCATAAATAGGAAAGCAGAACTGAACACCAAGAATAATCCCTTAATTCAAAACTATCCTAAATAAATTAAATAGTTTGATTAATTAAAGGAAATGAAAAGCAAACCGTAAACGATAATAATAACTGTCATTTCCTTTCCAAGGATTCAGTTGATGACATAAGTTTAAATGCAATAAATGCCGTTTCATTGAAAGTTGATGACAAATGCAGTAGCAAATAGTAATCAACACAAAAAGGAAACATT
>NW_026456224.1:0-2962 GCF_943734635.1 Anopheles cruzii | reverse complement strand
GACAACACGGTTGGCCGCGGGTAATTTTAACGGATTCTTAAGGTTTTTCTGTTAAAAATATATGTAAAATCGGGTAGACTCCTCGCAGTAACTCAAAGGATCACCAATAATGCCGACACCAATTGACTACCTTGTGGAGCGGAGAATTTGCCTGTTGTAGGGTGAAATCTTCACTTACGCCATTAACACCCCCTAAGCTCCTAACGCGCCGCGCCAATTAACACGCCCCTAAGTTGAGCCATACAAACCACTCATCAGTTCAGAGCACCCAGAATCCCAGAATGGAGAAGCTTTTAAAAAATGCCAATGATAAAATAGGACACTTTTTATCAAATAGACACTGTTCGTCCGATAACGTGGGGATATCTACAACTTCTGATTCTAAGGTTTTAATGAATGCCTTTGGGAGTCGTCTTATCAATTTGGTTTGGTTCTTTGATACAGTTCGTTCGATCGTTGATATTTTTGTACCATTAAAATCCCATATTTATGACCGCTGAATGTCTTTTAATCGGCATCACTTTGCTGTTGGAACCTGTTAAACTAAACATAGAGCATCTTGAAAAAGAAAGAAAGCTAATGGCCACATATTGCGATTGGATTGTCAGATGGTGGTCAACCGGTCTGCACCGTCCAAAAGGCTGCCTAGGACTGGTAACTTCTTCGCACCGTGGCGAGGCAACTTTTAGCAAGCTCAGGGTTCTTGGCTCGTCCGTAGATGCCTCGCTGCGTCGGACCCGTGTCCCGGGAGTACCGGGGAGCGCTCTGCACTTTCCAGGCCCAAGTTGCGAAGTGAACCGGGGACGATCGATCGTGACGTAGGTTACCTGCTCACCACCTCACCAGCCCCGGGAGCAGTCGAACGATACGAATTGATTAGAGAGCTTGGCCTCGTCTGCAAAACAATCAGTTGAGCATTCACCACCTCCACGACGCTCCAGGATTCGACGCTGGATTCTCGGATAGTGGTGACCGGACGTCCCGGAAGCCGGACGTCGGGGTCAAAAAGATCACACGGACACGGACACCGGTCTTACGGACACGGATTAGGTAACCGCCGGTCGGGTCGGGTCACAGTATTGGTGCACTGCAAACGTTCACCAACACACATTCCGCACGCCGTCCCGGAACTGCGTGTGCAATTGAGATTTATTTCGTGTGCTGCTCTCTCCACCGCGTCCCCACTCCAAACGCAGGTAGGGTGCTCGCAGCTCCTTGAATCGATTCGAATCGAGGGAGTGTGCTAGGGCTAGGAGAGGCGCAGCTGCACAAGGACCGAAGGGTGGCGTGGTTTTCACTGCCCCATCCAAAGCAAAAACGGGAAAACGCGTTGATGACGTTGGGCAAACTTTGCCCAACTTGCGTCGATACGGTCTTCTAACTATTTATTCGAGATCTACGTGATCTCGTGGTGGTGGTGGTGGTGGTGGTATGTGTGGGTGTGTATGCGATGCATTTCCTGTGTATGCACACCCATCCGCCACTCCCCCCACGCCGGGTCAATGAAACTTGCTAAGATGGGATCTAAGATTCCCGCTCCCGGGAAGCAGACTGGCACCTCCGCCGGCATCATCCTGCCGCAAAATCCACCCACAAGCTGACTGGACACTGGAAGGCCACCACCTCCGAGTGGCCGTAGCGTTACCTAAGGGCGTCGGCGTGTTTCAATTCTTTGGCTCGAGTAATAAGTAATGGTCCCTAGCCCCTAGACCTGGACACTTGGGGGACTTTTGGCCTGCCTGCACGTTGTCGGTACCGGGAAGTGTCAGGGATAGATATTAGGCACTAGGAGCCAACGTTACGAGTCGCCAAGAGTCGTTACGTTAGCGTTAGTCGATAGAGCTATTCGATAGAGAAATGGTTATGAATCCTATTTCTTAGCTAAAAATAAAAAATTAAATAAAAAATTGTCCATCGTCATCGCTAGGATATCTCAACGAAGGCAAATGTAGCTTCCATCCCTCCCAAAGGAAGCATTCATTCGAATTCCATTGGTTCGCGGGAGAAAAAAAAAACAAATTAGATGTCACCTGCACCTGAGAACGAAAAGTATGAACTCAGCGTCTCCAGGCTGAGGCTCACTCTTCTGCCCCGGTCAGTCGGTTAAAATGTTGGCAAGAGAGCTTCAGCTGCGCATTACACACACCGGACCGGACTGCTCTATTCTGCTTCCTGCCGTGTGCTAGCTTCCAGACTCCATTCCAGTAAGCTGCTATGCGCCATCCTTGCCGACTGTAAATGGAAAAAGGGCGGAAAAGTACCTTTTGTCGATGCACAGCATCCCGGGAGGGCCGGGAGTGCGATGAGAGCATGAGATTGACCAAACCTGACCAAACGGGAGGCGCCGGTGGGTTGGGTGATAAATGTGATGACATTCCGGTGACCCCCCGGTTTTGGTGCGGAGCGTTGGAAGCGTTTGTCAACTCGTCCGGCGTACGATCACCACGGCCGGGCCGATCCCCCCCCAAGGGAAATCATACACTTGCTGGAGTACGTCGCACGAAGATTGGCTCTGCATTATTAAGCAGCTAACACCTCGAACGACCAGCCAACGACGACGAAACCAACGACAGTGAGTTTGAAGCCCAAACGCTTTCGCATTCGAATGGTTCGGAACACCCCGGACGAGAATCAAACCGAGCACGACACTTCGTGGCTGTATCAAGGATCAACTTATATTTAAGAAATGAAGCTTCACGAAATGACAGCGACACAGAGTGAAATTGCGTTGCGCGTATATTTGTCGTTAATGGGGCCTTCAAGAAATTCCTTCGGCTGTGCTGACTGAGACACGAAGGAAGCACGTGATTTTTTCTTGTTTCATATTTCGCTCATTCCATTATATTCTAAACATTTATTCCCGAAAACGCATGGTTAAAGCGATCGCTTATAGGGGGGGTGAATATCGAAATGAGGCGGAACAGATGATTTATCTACTTACCGCTCTGGCCTGGACAGGATC
>NW_026456223.1:0-2963 GCF_943734635.1 Anopheles cruzii | reverse complement strand
GAGACGCTATGGGTTGGCGAGCTGTGTTGTTTGTTTTGCCTCTAATCACACCGCTCCTAATTTGTGCCCTCCGGCGGCGAATCCTCTCGAAGGGGGAACTCGAAAAACCTGCACCAGCCAGGGCAGGGCCAGCGGGATACCGGGTGGTAGTTGGCCCGTATCGTCAATAACTGCAGGCGAAAAGGATTCGAACAACACATCGCTCCGCCTCGCATTGGGTGCGTGGGGCGAGTGTCGGGGAGCGGGATTCGGTTTTGTTTTGCGCCTCCGGCCATTACGATTGAATCGGGAAACGGTGGCTGGTGGGATGGCAAGTATCTCAGTTCACAGGTTTTCTTTGCACTTTGTCTACGCTTGCCGTATGTTTTATGTTAAGTTTGCTTTGGCCCACAATATTTTTATAGATTTGGTTGTCTCAACAATCAACATGTTTCGATTTGTTTTGGAGGACGTTGATGGAGTACAATGTTGCCCATCAGAGCGACAATGCAACAATTTCTAATGTAACGCAACATTGAGTTTATGTTAGATTAACCCTGCAAAAAATCCTCGAAAGGATTGTACCTACGGCTTCCAGTTCGACATAATATTGTTAGATGAATAAATAAGGATTACCGAATCGATGAAATGTTTATTTACTGTTGAGCTTTCGGATGGCTAAACAACCGCAAGCAGATGTTTTGAACTATGAATTACTTTTTATGTTGCCTTCTGCTTTTGTTGCATTTCATTGTTGCTTTGTTAAATTAGGATAAGCAATAAATAATGGTAAATCATTCAATTAAATTGGTTAATGCTACAAGTTTTAGTGTTGTTTACAATGTCTCTTTCCTGTAGTATTGTTTTATGTTTTTTGTTTTCTGAGATTGTATCAAATAATCGAATATAACAATCTGTTCTGTCTAAATAATTGTTTAATTATATTGACAGTAGTTTATTTATTTATTATTGTTAGAAGTATCGAGCTAAACAAGCTTAAAGTTTTGCACCCAAGTTGACACTTTCAGGATTAGGACTGACTTCACTTGCTACGCCACATTTACGGTATAATAATTGTCAGAGGATCCACAATGAAATATAATTTTCTCCATTTTTTTATTGATTTTGTTTTTCTATTATTTATGTACAAAGTTATTTGAAACGAAATTAACGTATAATTATTATAAAATTTCGTTTTTGGGAAAATACACAGTACTTCTTCGGTCGTTTGAAGTCCTTTTCGGCGTTGAGCCCACAAGACCAAATAGTTTGCACTGTAACCGAAGCTAATGGGAAATTTAAATCACCTGCTATCCTTGGTATTAGTGGCTAAATATATTTATGTTTTCGGCCATCAATTAACTTGATTCGATTTGATCTCTCTGACCACTGTGCGTTTATCTAAGGGCGGCTTATACTAGGTCTATACGTTGAGAAGTGAACTGTTTTTAACACACAAAAAATATTTCTAAAATTTTTATGCGATTTTCTTTTTTATTCAAAGTATGTGCCATTGCTAGCTATACATTTCTCCTATTTCTCTGCTAAATCATGGATTTCCAGAGGAAAGAATTCTTCGACTTTTTAAGTAAACTAATTAGTCATCCCATTTCGACTTCCTCGTAGAAAAACGAAGGGCTGTTCAGCCAATACGTGTCTCATCGATGAAAATGAATGATATTCGGAAAGAGCCAAGTCTGGTGAATAACGCGGGGAGGAATAGCAGCTCCCATCCAAGTGATTTGAAAGTATCCTGAAACATTTTTGCTTTTTTAGGCGCCAGGTGCTTGATTCCACGGCCTACTAGGCGCCTCCATTGTTGATAACAAATTGGCTTTTTGGTCGTTTTTCGATCAATGCATGGTTCACATAGGGCATTTGTTATAAGTAGCGATCAGAATTAACGTTTGCATAAGGTTTTGGGAGCTTGTGAAACACCACACCTTTCTGTCCCATCAGAAAAACCGTTTTTTGAAGTCCTTGGACGCTTCTTTTTTGTAAAGTCAAAATCGCCATTTTGGAATTTTTTAAACCACTTAAAGCACTGCGATCTTCCAAACACAAGTCCCGACAAGCATTTGGTGCGATTCCGAAGCAGCTTTCTTCAAGAGGAGCAGAAAAATAATAATCCCCGCAAAACGTCATTTTCAGGCACAAAAGTGGACATAGTTTAACCCTTTTATTGATGGGTTGCACACCGAAATAATTTTTGTTTTGACCTGAAATCATTTACCTGATGTCAAAACAAGGTAATGATGAATGAACAGCAAAACTGGGAAGTCTCAATCGTCAGGTACAGCCATCTTTTGAACAGTTCACATCTCAACGTATAGACCTAGTAACCTGTCGAGAGATGTTCCTTCGAGACTGCTAATGCTATCAAACCGAGTTTTCAGACCCAAATCAGCCAATTGCGAAGGGCCACTAATTGTGAGTGGGTAACCCTTAAGGGTCTCGGACCGGATGTTGCGCAGCTGCGGAAACGGGAGGCCGCAATGGAACAACAGAGGTCCGCGAAGCAACAGAGCGTATGATGCGAGCTGATTCTCTTGCAACACCCACTCGTCGGCCCTGATGCACCGAGCTCCACGAGTGCACCGAGCCTGAATGCCAATAGAAACAAAGCGCCGCGCGAAAGATGAAAGAGATCTCATTTGCCACTCTCGTCGTCGTTCATTATCCGCCCTCTTGTTTCCCCTTTCGCCCGGCCCACACGGCCCAAGTCCGTGGCTTTTCCGCGAGTTTCCGCGACAAAGAGTAAAGTAAAGGACCCCATCAGTTCCCAAGCGCACTCGGGCACGGCTTCTCGCGCAGTGGCAATGAATGTTGGTGTTGGTGCGACTCGCCACCACAACAACGCGACAACAGTTTAATTGAGTCCGTGCGCTTTGAGCCGCACGCGTTAACAGCCATTAATTGTGCCGAAGGTACCAGCCAGTCGTCCAGGCTTGTTAAGGGCCCGGCGGGGATCCTTCGTCTTCCGT
>NW_026456222.1:0-2963 GCF_943734635.1 Anopheles cruzii | reverse complement strand
GACAACACGGTTGGCCGCGGGTAATTTTAACGGATTCTTAAGGTTTTTCTGTTAAAAATATATGTAAAATCGGGTAGACTCCTCGCAGTAACTCAAAGGATCACCAATAATGCCGACACCAATTGACTACCTTGTGGAGCGGAGAATTTGCCTGTTGTAGGGTGAAATCTTCACTTACGCCATTAACACCCCCTAAGCTCCTAACGCGCCGCGCCAATTAACACGCCCCTAAGTTGAGCCATACAAACCACTCATCAGTTCAGAGCACCCAGAATCCCAGAATGGAGAAGCTTTTAAAAAATGCCAATGATAAAATAGGACACTTTTTATCAAATAGACACTGTTCGTCCGATAACGTGGGGATATCTACAACTTCTGATTCTAAGGTTTTAATGAATGCCTTTGGGAGTCGTCTTATCAATTTGGTTTGGTTCTTTGATACAGTTCGTTCGATCGTTGATATTTTTGTACCATTAAAATCCCATATTTATGACCGCTGAATGTCTTTTAATCGGCATCACTTTGCTGTTGGAACCTGTTAAACTAAACATAGAGCATCTTGAAAAAGAAAGAAAGCTAATGGCCACATATTGCGATTGGATTGTCAGATGGTGGTCAACCGGTCTGCACCGTCCAAAAGGCTGCCTAGGACTGGTAACTTCTTCGCACCGTGGCGAGGCAACTTTTAGCAAGCTCAGGGTTCTTGGCTCGTCCGTAGATGCCTCGCTGCGTCGGACCCGTGTCCCGGGAGTACCGGGGAGCGCTCTGCACTTTCCAGGCCCAAGTTGCGAAGTGAACCGGGGACGATCGATCGTGACGTAGGTTACCTGCTCACCACCTCACCAGCCCCGGGAGCAGTCGAACGATACGAATTGATTAGAGAGCTTGGCCTCGTCTGCAAAACAATCAGTTGAGCATTCACCACCTCCACGACGCTCCAGGATTCGACGCTGGATTCTCGGATAGTGGTGACCGGACGTCCCGGAAGCCGGACGTCGGGGTCAAAAAGATCACACGGACACGGACACCGGTCTTACGGACACGGATTAGGTAACCGCCGGTCGGGTCGGGTCACAGTATTGGTGCACTGCAAACGTTCACCAACACACATTCCGCACGCCGTCCCGGAACTGCGTGTGCAATTGAGATTTATTTCGTGTGCTGCTCTCTCCACCGCGTCCCCACTCCAAACGCAGGTAGGGTGCTCGCAGCTCCTTGAATCGATTCGAATCGAGGGAGTGTGCTAGGGCTAGGAGAGGCGCAGCTGCACAAGGACCGAAGGGTGGCGTGGTTTTCACTGCCCCATCCAAAGCAAAAACGGGAAAACGCGTTGATGACGTTGGGCAAACTTTGCCCAACTTGCGTCGATACGGTCTTCTAACTATTTATTCGAGATCTACGTGATCTCGTGGTGGTGGTGGTGGTGGTGGTATGTGTGGGTGTGTATGCGATGCATTTCCTGTGTATGCACACCCATCCGCCACTCCCCCCACGCCGGGTCAATGAAACTTGCTAAGATGGGATCTAAGATTCCCGCTCCCGGGAAGCAGACTGGCACCTCCGCCGGCATCATCCTGCCGCAAAATCCACCCACAAGCTGACTGGACACTGGAAGGCCACCACCTCCGAGTGGCCGTAGCGTTACCTAAGGGCGTCGGCGTGTTTCAATTCTTTGGCTCGAGTAATAAGTAATGGTCCCTAGCCCCTAGACCTGGACACTTGGGGGACTTTTGGCCTGCCTGCACGTTGTCGGTACCGGGAAGTGTCAGGGATAGATATTAGGCACTAGGAGCCAACGTTACGAGTCGCCAAGAGTCGTTACGTTAGCGTTAGTCGATAGAGCTATTCGATAGAGAAATGGTTATGAATCCTATTTCTTAGCTAAAAATAAAAAATTAAATAAAAAATTGTCCATCGTCATCGCTAGGATATCTCAACGAAGGCAAATGTAGCTTCCATCCCTCCCAAAGGAAGCATTCATTCGAATTCCATTGGTTCGCGGGAGAAAAAAAAAACAAATTAGATGTCACCTGCACCTGAGAACGAAAAGTATGAACTCAGCGTCTCCAGGCTGAGGCTCACTCTTCTGCCCCGGTCAGTCGGTTAAAATGTTGGCAAGAGAGCTTCAGCTGCGCATTACACACACCGGACCGGACTGCTCTATTCTGCTTCCTGCCGTGTGCTAGCTTCCAGACTCCATTCCAGTAAGCTGCTATGCGCCATCCTTGCCGACTGTAAATGGAAAAAGGGCGGAAAAGTACCTTTTGTCGATGCACAGCATCCCGGGAGGGCCGGGAGTGCGATGAGAGCATGAGATTGACCAAACCTGACCAAACGGGAGGCGCCGGTGGGTTGGGTGATAAATGTGATGACATTCCGGTGACCCCCCCGGTTTTGGTGCGGAGCGTTGGAAGCGTTTGTCAACTCGTCCGGCGTACGATCACCACGGCCGGGCCGATCCCCCCCCAAGGGAAATCATACACTTGCTGGAGTACGTCGCACGAAGATTGGCTCTGCATTATTAAGCAGCTAACACCTCGAACGACCAGCCAACGACGACGAAACCAACGACAGTGAGTTTGAAGCCCAAACGCTTTCGCATTCGAATGGTTCGGAACACCCCGGACGAGAATCAAACCGAGCACGACACTTCGTGGCTGTATCAAGGATCAACTTATATTTAAGAAATGAAGCTTCACGAAATGACAGCGACACAGAGTGAAATTGCGTTGCGCGTATATTTGTCGTTAATGGGGCCTTCAAGAAATTCCTTCGGCTGTGCTGACTGAGACACGAAGGAAGCACGTGATTTTTTCTTGTTTCATATTTCGCTCATTCCATTATATTCTAAACATTTATTCCCGAAAACGCATGGTTAAAGCGATCGCTTATAGGGGGGGTGAATATCGAAATGAGGCGGAACAGATGATTTATCTACTTACCGCTCTGGCCTGGACAGGATC
>NW_026456221.1:0-2964 GCF_943734635.1 Anopheles cruzii | reverse complement strand
CACTCGCAGTGTCTGGACGGTTTGTTTGCCGTTGCTTGCGTTCACCATCCATCCCGCCCCACCGGTCGGACTTCCTCCGATAGCCGGTCGCCGGTTTTATGCAGCCAATGACGCAATCCCGTCACGTACTTTTAGGGCCACGCAACTCGCAGCGTGCCCCGGCCCAGCCAACCAAGCATGTTTTGGAGACGGCCATCGTTAATGGTGGACACAAGCAACGCAAAAAAATGGAAAGTTTTCCGCACCCGGCTAGACCGGACGACGCCGGATTTTCCACGCGCACAGTACGCACTTGCCGGACACACGCACACACACACACTGCAGGCTGCTTACTAATACGATGCACGTCCCGATGGTGTCCAGCGTCGCGGAACGACTCGGATCCGTTGCTGTCCAGTTGGTTGGTGGCCGGCAAAACAAACGTAACAGATCAGCCAGGACATCGAGATCGAGAGCGGAGATCGAGCATACAGCACAACATTGTCCAAATGACCTCCCATAAATGATATTGATTATTATTGATTTATCGAAACCGTGGCCCGGGGCCTTTAATTTACCGGCTCATTTGCCGTTTGCCGTGTGATTTACGACGTCACGGATTGCCGAATGAGCCGAATTTTGAAAAACTTTTCTTCGCCTGCCTGACATTGTGTGGGTTTTGTGGAGTCTCACTGTCATGTGATCGATTTTATGTAATTAAATAAATCAGTTAATTTAATTAAAACAAATTCGCTTAATTAAAAGAAATCAAAATATTTAATTGATTAGCAACCCGTTTAAGGGAGCTTGTGAACGTTGTAAAAGTATTTAGTAATAAGTAAGAGCATTTTGGAGCCAGGTCTGCTCGGCAGTTGTACAGGGTGGCCCCTTTGGCGCTCTTTTTTTGAACTTCCAATTACTTGATGTTTAAGACGTCAAACTTAATTCTGCAAATTGTAGTCATTAAGTATACATTTTGAAATTGACGTTTTACGCTTGAAGAAAGCTGGGAAATATTAAAAATTTATTTCCAAAGTGGTAGGTCGTTCACTCATTGGTCAAAAGCACATTTCATTAAAGCTCATTTCCACCTCGGTGGCTGTGTTAATAAACAGTACTGTGGGTTGAAAAACCCACACATCATCCAAAATGAGTGACAGTTTTGTGCGGATTTTGGATTATTGGTTTTTCGGCTAAATTGAAGCAGAAAACTTGGACGGCGTTTGGTTTGAACAGGACGGCGCTACGTGCCATACAGTGACAGCCACAATCAATATTTATGTTATGTGAACATACCAGCAGTTGTTGAGAACCTTAAGACCGAAATTTAAGTTGCTATTGACGAAATAGGACCAGATACAGTCGAAAACGTACTGAAAAATAGGTCGACCGAATGGGCTACTGCTAAACCAATTATGGTAGACATTTGACCAAAATTGTTTCACATAAAACAAAATTTAAGAATCAACCTTTCAAATAAAAGTTCAAGCATCGAAAAGTATTAAGCCGTTTTTATTTTATAACCAAATGGAAAACAGAATTCGGGCTGGGCCAACCTGTAGTTGCTGGATAAGTAAGCAAGAGTATTTTGCGATGATACCTAAAAAATACAGGGTGTTCCATCACGATCCAACTGTTTTAATATTAAATAACTCCGCTATTGGTTAGTCGATTTTGACAAATGAACAAGATTTGTTTGGAGTATAAAATGCCGTTTATTAACAATTCACCCAAAGTACAATTTCGATCAAATAACCACGTCCATTCAACACACAAAAAGGGGCATTTTTTGGGCATTTTTCATTATTTTTGACAACATTTCGGGCATAATAGCAGCAATTTACGCAGTGATGTTAGCTTTTAGTTCTTCATTGATCTTCGGTTGGCTGGCTTAAACCATACTCTTCGAATAGTCCCACCGAAAGAAGTCACAAAAAATCGGCATTAATAAGCACGCACAGTTTTCACAGTTTTCACAGTTGAACGATTATTTTCAATGTAAAATGCTACAATTTCAGCCCGCTGTTTTGAATTGATTCATGACTCAACGGCATAGACTGAAGTTTCAGAATCTGGCTTCAACATTTAAATAGCTGGATCGTGATGGAACATCCTGTACAATTGTTACTCCTTTCAGTGGTCATTGTGGTGTTCGGTGGTAATCCTTTATTTTGCAATGCTCATTTTACATTTTAAAACCCAACATTTATCGTCACACAGTTACGTTTGTTATCAATCGTTTGCTTCAAACGTGATCGTTTGGGTTTTGAAAATGTTATCTCCGAGGGAGAAATTTACGATTATCCGTGCTCGTCTTTGAATGCCAAGTCCCAGGAACGTGCCTTTACTTTGAAAATAACTGCCATTGTCCCCGGAGCTCCGGCCTAGCCGTGAAAGTGTGACTTCCTTCAACCCGTCAATAACCCGATCACCGGGCCAGGCCGGGTTTAGAGCGCGACGCCGTTTAATTATCTTCGACCAACGCGAACGCCTCGCCCCGCGGGACACGAAATTTAGTGCACCATTAAATCGTTCCGCCAGCCGGGGCCCGGGGCGAACAGATTTTCCCCAACTGCCACGGACGCAGTGTTTGCGAGCTTCCGGGCACGCTGGCCGGCCATTCGCTGGTGGCCACGGTGGCGACGCTTTTCCGGCGCCAATCAAACTCATAACCAATTTATCGTCCACTTTATGACCATTCCGCACATCCGCCGCCGGAAGCGTGTGCCGCCGAAACGCCACCGGACCGGACTTCGACCCCCAAAACCCCTATTGTCAACAAGCAAAGCAGCGCCGGCCGGCCACACCGCAGTGTCTTCTGCCCTGCCGGTCGGTCGGTCGGTCGTTTTATTGCTCCGGAGGTTTCCCTGTTTTTTTTACGGCTGTTTGTCTTTCGTGAGGTTGCTACGCCGCGTTTCGTGTTCTTCGGGGCCGCGGCTGTCTTCGGGGCGATTAAAATCGCCCATCGCCGTTGAACGGCATACG
>NW_026456220.1:0-2966 GCF_943734635.1 Anopheles cruzii | reverse complement strand
CGAGCAGTCGAGTAGTGTTTACAAAAAATCGTCAAGTTTTCATTGACAAGGTTTTCTCCGCACAATCGAAGATTACTCCAGTTAGTTCATCTTTAACACACAACTCATTCAGAAGCATAATACAAGTCTTCCCGATCACAAAAATAAAAAATAAGAAATATATTAGATTTCTACATAAACAACAAATTCATACATACCCGGTCGCCGGAGTTGGCGTTGCTGAGGACAAGCCTCGGCTGACGGTCGCTTGCTGCCACGGCCAGTCGCCGCTTCTTGGTAGCAGCGGTGGTTTGGTTGACCTCCTCCGCACGATCCTCTACGTGCAGCTCCCTTTCTTCGTTGGCGGAGTTACTTACAACGTTCGGCTGGTCCTGGGTTTGCTGGACGTCGAACACCAGTGATCCTCCGTCTTCCCGGACCAATTCCATTGGTCCGGGAGAGAAGTCCTCGACCTCGGCATTGCCCTCCTCGTCAGCGACTGTGCTCACAGCGACCAGCTAACAGAACGGGAAGGGAAACACAAGGATATTAGAATTTAGAATTTTTAGAATTTAGCTCGTCACGACTCGTACAAAATTACCTCACTTGTAAACCTTACGGGACATGGCAGACGCCAACAACTACCACAGAGAAGAAGTTTCCTCCACCACCGCATTTTGATTGGTTTATGTAAAAAGTTAACAACAAATTCATAAATGCAGCGGTGGTTTGCTGCACCTCGAGCAATACGGATCCTCCGTCTTCCTCGACCAATTCGTCTGGTCCGGTTGAGAAGTTCTGCCAATCCTGCTCCACGGTTGCGTTACCGAACTCGTCGGCCACGGAGCTGACAGCGACCAGCCGGCCGCCGGAGTTGGCGATGCTGCTAAGAATCTTCGGGCGGTCCTTCTGCTCGCTGATGGTTTTGTCATGCTGGCGCCCCTGGCGCTCAGTTGATCCAAGAGTTAGCCGCCGTTTCTTGCTCTCAGCGATGGTTTGCTGCACCTCGAGCAATACGGATCCTCCGTCTTCCTCGACCAATTCGTCTGGTCCGGTTGAGAAGTTCTGCCAATCCTGCTCCACGGTTACGTTACCGAACTTGTCGGCCACGGTGCTGACAGCGACCAGCTCCTCCAACGCATGTTGATTGGTTAATTCATCACCGTTCCGTTCATCGTTCTCCTCGTTTTCCGCCAGCGACGATAGAGGACAATCTAACTTTCTCTTCCTTGTGGCACTATGCACTTGGATGACTTGTGTTAAACCAATATGATTCAGCAATTGTGTTCAGCAATCAATAATTCATAGTTTATTCACAGTTAAAACTATGTAAATTCACATCTGAACCTACATTGAATAATATTGGGTGGTCGAAAAATTCTTTTCGTATTTTTGATCAAACTTCAAATAAATTTTTTTTTTAAACAACTTTATTCAACCAAGTATGTTCCATTTTGGTTAACCACCTTTTGCCATTTTTCGGCCAAAGACATTATTCCTTCGGTGTAAAAATTCCGTGGTTTTTCAGTGAAAAACTTTTACACGTAGTTTTCGCATGCTTTTCTTGAGTCTAGCCGTACTCCATTAAGCTTTCGCGGCGTCAATCCTGGCTTTGGGACCGTTTGTATAGCTTCACCTTTCGTGGACCATGATCTTTTTCGCACATTATTGTCGCATTTGATCCACTTTTCGTCTCCTTTTACCATTCGCTTCAGCGTTAGGGAAAAACAGCATAATGCCTTTTTGTAGCCAGCCTTTTTCATCAACCAGTGATCTTCAACCAACCAGTGATCTTCAACCAGTGATTTTCAACCATCCATTAACGGTTTAGAACCATTTGATGATGAATGTTTAGTTCCTTGGCGATGTCATGGCTGCTTATGTGACGGTCCTGGTCAATCTTTTCTATAATTTCATCAACTTTTACAACGATAGGTCGACCAGAGCGAGGTGCATCTTTCACATCGAAATTTCCAGAACGGAAGCGAGTGAACCATTGTTGTGCTACACGAACTGATACAGTATCGTCCCCGTAAACTTCACAAATTTTATTGGAGGCTTGCGTGGCATTTTTCCCATTTTTATAGAAAAACTTCAAAATATAGCGAATTTCTTCATTATTTTCACACATTTTTGAATATCTTTAACTTTTTATCAACTTCTCCAAATTTAGTTTCGTTTTCATTAAATGACGCTTTAAATGTCACGTAAAACGTCACCGTATGATATGACATAATGCGATTGACAGCGCTGGAGATAGACGACTCCAACGACAGCTCTTAAACAAAATACGAAAAGACTTTTTCGACCATCCAATATATATCAACCCTTAAACTACCTCAAACTAAGTCTAACACTTTATTTTTTTCTTCAAATAACTGTTTCTTTACTTGAGGTTGCGTTTTTTTGCATTTTTGAGCTTCTTGCACAGGAAGCTTTTTACTACTTCCTCTGTTCCACCAGCAATCTCCGATAGAAAAGAACGGACTTTGGTAAACTGTCACACTACCCTGGCCCGCTATTGGAGCCACGGCCAACTTTATTCATTTTAAACCGCAATTATGAACTTCTGTAAAGAACTCACGGTCTGCAACTGGTGACTGGTGGATGCGCCGGAATCAATCATCCATGGCCTAATGTGTGTGTGTGTGAGAGATAGACATGCCGGGGCCGCGAAGGTGAAGGTTACGTTTTCATCCACCAGTTACATCGTGAGATCCTTATTTGATCGGATCTCGAGAGCGGTGCACAACGTGTTGAACGTACGCGACAGGACCCGCAGGACCATTGCGACCCTGAGATTTTCCTCCTGTTCCTGTCCTGCGTTTTCCAGCAGCTGGTTCAACTCATCCATTCCGAATATGCGTTCGCCCATGTCGTCACTATCTGAAAAACGTTTATCGCAAATACGTTTTAGTTGCGATATTGTGGAGGTCAGTGTAGTCTTCTTATGGTGGCTTTCCAAAGCCAACGAGGCACCCCTTGCA
>NW_026456219.1:0-2969 GCF_943734635.1 Anopheles cruzii | reverse complement strand
GGGGGGGGGCCGAACACATTTGGCAGTGGCGCGCCCGCGCGCCCCAAACTTTCGTTATTAGTTTGGACGTTAAAAGAATCGTTTTATTTTATTTCATTTTTTTCCGCTTCCGTTTCCCTTTTCTGGGGATGTGCGTGTACTGATGGCGGTGGTGACGGGGCGCGAGGACGGGTTTTGGCGTTCACCTTCCCAGCCAGTGTGCACCAACTGGCGGAAAGTGCCACCGCGCGCCAGCTTGAACTGTCGTCATCATCGATGTATTTCTCTTGGTTCAGGGCGCCCGGCACCGGCCACTCCCCGGCAGTCTCCCGGGCACCCGGGCCGTGCTGGCCGGGCGGACACGCCCGCATTAATTCTTTCAGTCACAGCTGTTTCCGTCCCATGCAAAACCGGAGTTTTCCTTCACCTCCTTCGGGGCGCGCCCAAAAAGCACTTTGAACGATTTCCACCGGGGAATGTCCGCCGCCGGCGCAGAAGGTCCTTTCTTGTTGGGTTCGCCCGTTGGATCGACCGTTTTGCTGCGTGCTGCAGCTGCAGTAAGAATGATTTCCGGGTCCGCCGGTCCCGGGCGGGAGTGGTCCGGGCTTTTTGGCCTGCAGCTGTGACCGTCCCGGGCCTCGCCGTCGTCGACAGGTTTCGAAGATGATTACCACGACGGGCACCAGCCCGACCCGAAAAGCACGAAGCGACACACACACCGGAGGGAAGGTCCGTGATCGCAAACCGGAGCCCCACGCGCCGTCTCCTGGCCGCGCTGGTGACTAATGGACCATTTTCCGTCTCGGCACTCGGAATATGCGGATGCGACCGGGCAACATTTGCGGTTTATGCGAAAATCTCAGACAGTTTGCTGCTGCCGGTGCCCGAAACTACCCTGGCGCATGCAGTGGACCCCCGGACCTTTGAGGTTAGCGGCAACAGAGCGGTGCACAACCGTGTTGTGCGTGTCAAAGTTCCTTCTGTGGGAACGGGTTTCTCCAAGCCGCCCCCCGAATTGTGTCGTCTGGACCGACCGAAACCCCGATTGTGACTGTGTGTGTATTGGCTGTTTTCCGGCACATGTTTCCGTTATGTTCGATTTTGCTAATTTCAACTTTCCACAATTACACAAAGCTGGGTCAACATGGCGGGCTATCAATGTGTGACACTATGTTGCTTTGCTCGAGCCGATATGATTGAGTTTTTAGTTTTTTACCTTAACTTCTTTTTATTTCTTCTTCTTTTCTCTTCTTTTAACACGTCTGCGATAAGTTGTTTGATAAAATCGTGATTTTAGTTTGTTACATTTATTTCTTTTAATTTCATTTCATTGTTCTTTATTTTCATCAGGTTTATTGTTTTTATTGCTTCATTGCTTCTCTTTTTCTATTCTATTCCTTTCTTTTGTTGTTTATTCTTGTAGAATCAAAGTTTCCCAAAGTTTATGCTCACTTTTTGTTCAAAATCCCTCAAAATGTTGTTTTCTTTTGTCTGTTGCTGGTCAATTGCGTCCGAAAGCGCAGATTTCAATTCATCAACCTCTTGTGGTCGACACGAAGCATCTTTCTGAGCCACACTACATCCAGTGTCGTTTTATCTCTAACATCCAGCGTGCGCTCCCTCTGCAGCTTCCAGTTAAGTCCGAGTTCCTCTAATGATCCTAACCGAGGGGCTCGTGGGGCTCCGTCCCGGTCCGCTTGTGGAGCATCGCTGGGAAAGGTTGCACTCGTTGCCCGATAAGCCTCGCTACGCACGCAACGCGTCCCGTCCACCACCGCCGGGGTGGGCCACTGCTGGGTGATTTCGATTTGATGCGAAGAGAAGCAAAAACCCAGCACCGAACTCTAATCCGAACCATTCCGACACGTGGGACGACACGTACCGTGAAATGTAATGCCTTCGGTTCGGTCCAATCGCCCGACCGACTGGGAGCACCGGATCCTCGGAACGAACACCCGGCAGGTGTTTTTATCTCCCAAACGTGTGGCCGCACGCAAACGGGCCGACAGGCGAGCGGGGGCTTAAGATGAACGACACGGTGCGGTTGGGGCGTTGTGGGCGATAACGGAAATCTCAGTCACGGACGCCCGTGAGGCGAGATTAAACCCCCGGCAAATATTTGCTACCCAACTGTGGTCAGGTGCAGAACCGGTGTGAGGTTTTTATTTGGTCCCCGTCGGTGGAGTTCGGAATTCCGGGTGCGATGCGATGAAAGTCCCCGGCACAACGGCGCTAATGCGGCTCATCGGGCCGTTCCGAGATGGATTGTCTCGTCCTCAGACCACAGCCTCCCCGTGGGGATTCGACGTGGAACTTTGGTTCGCAAACCACATCAACGTTTTTTCGACAGCCATTCTGTGTGTGTGAGAGAGAGAAAGCAAGATGCGTTCTCCCCCATTGGGGTGGTCCCAGCCACGGGAACCACGAAAAACTTCCATCCATTTCCCGTCCATTAATATTATGAGTGAGAACTCAAAATCTACCCGGGGCTCAACGTTCTTGGGTGAGGTCGGCACCAACAACAGGGCACGGGGCAGGGCCAGAGGAGTCAGTTGAGTTACCACACCGCCGGTAGAGCCACCGGCTGAGCCAGGGCCGGGAGAAGAGATTAGGGGACGGTGGTGTCGGGACCAGGTGGCTAAGCGTAGAACGCGCTCTCCGCCATCGGAAAACGGTCCAATGGCGGTGGTGCCGATCCCGAGTGGGCCCATATGTTCTATCTGTCAAAAACTTATGAAGAACGATATTTTAATATAGGTTATGTTCCTGGCTTTGGCTCTTCCGAGCCCGCGCTGGCTTTGGCGCGGATCCGGCACTTTTTTGCGACGACTCCCGTCGTACTTTCTCCGGCTCCTCCGGTTCCCTCTATCTTTGTGTGTGTGTGCAAGCCCGAGCGTTTGTATGTGTCACACACGCTTTGCAAATCCAGCGTCCTGCTGCGGCGTCTTCCGGCGCCAGACCGGCAAATGGACCCAGGATGGCTGGTGCTG
>NW_026456218.1:0-2969 GCF_943734635.1 Anopheles cruzii | reverse complement strand
GGGGGGGGGCCGAACACATTTGGCAGTGGCGCGCCCGCGCGCCCCAAACTTTCGTTATTAGTTTGGACGTTAAAAGAATCGTTTTATTTTATTTCATTTTTTTCCGCTTCCGTTTCCCTTTTCTGGGGATGTGCGTGTACTGATGGCGGTGGTGACGGGGCGCGAGGACGGGTTTTGGCGTTCACCTTCCCAGCCAGTGTGCACCAACTGGCGGAAAGTGCCACCGCGCGCCAGCTTGAACTGTCGTCATCATCGATGTATTTCTCTTGGTTCAGGGCGCCCGGCACCGGCCACTCCCCGGCAGTCTCCCGGGCACCCGGGCCGTGCTGGCCGGGCGGACACGCCCGCATTAATTCTTTCAGTCACAGCTGTTTCCGTCCCATGCAAAACCGGAGTTTTCCTTCACCTCCTTCGGGGCGCGCCCAAAAAGCACTTTGAACGATTTCCACCGGGGAATGTCCGCCGCCGGCGCAGAAGGTCCTTTCTTGTTGGGTTCGCCCGTTGGATCGACCGTTTTGCTGCGTGCTGCAGCTGCAGTAAGAATGATTTCCGGGTCCGCCGGTCCCGGGCGGGAGTGGTCCGGGCTTTTTGGCCTGCAGCTGTGACCGTCCCGGGCCTCGCCGTCGTCGACAGGTTTCGAAGATGATTACCACGACGGGCACCAGCCCGACCCGAAAAGCACGAAGCGACACACACACCGGAGGGAAGGTCCGTGATCGCAAACCGGAGCCCCACGCGCCGTCTCCTGGCCGCGCTGGTGACTAATGGACCATTTTCCGTCTCGGCACTCGGAATATGCGGATGCGACCGGGCAACATTTGCGGTTTATGCGAAAATCTCAGACAGTTTGCTGCTGCCGGTGCCCGAAACTACCCTGGCGCATGCAGTGGACCCCCGGACCTTTGAGGTTAGCGGCAACAGAGCGGTGCACAACCGTGTTGTGCGTGTCAAAGTTCCTTCTGTGGGAACGGGTTTCTCCAAGCCGCCCCCCGAATTGTGTCGTCTGGACCGACCGAAACCCCGATTGTGACTGTGTGTGTATTGGCTGTTTTCCGGCACATGTTTCCGTTATGTTCGATTTTGCTAATTTCAACTTTCCACAATTACACAAAGCTGGGTCAACATGGCGGGCTATCAATGTGTGACACTATGTTGCTTTGCTCGAGCCGATATGATTGAGTTTTTAGTTTTTTACCTTAACTTCTTTTTATTTCTTCTTCTTTTCTCTTCTTTTAACACGTCTGCGATAAGTTGTTTGATAAAATCGTGATTTTAGTTTGTTACATTTATTTCTTTTAATTTCATTTCATTGTTCTTTATTTTCATCAGGTTTATTGTTTTTATTGCTTCATTGCTTCTCTTTTTCTATTCTATTCCTTTCTTTTGTTGTTTATTCTTGTAGAATCAAAGTTTCCCAAAGTTTATGCTCACTTTTTGTTCAAAATCCCTCAAAATGTTGTTTTCTTTTGTCTGTTGCTGGTCAATTGCGTCCGAAAGCGCAGATTTCAATTCATCAACCTCTTGTGGTCGACACGAAGCATCTTTCTGAGCCACACTACATCCAGTGTCGTTTTATCTCTAACATCCAGCGTGCGCTCCCTCTGCAGCTTCCAGTTAAGTCCGAGTTCCTCTAATGATCCTAACCGAGGGGCTCGTGGGGCTCCGTCCCGGTCCGCTTGTGGAGCATCGCTGGGAAAGGTTGCACTCGTTGCCCGATAAGCCTCGCTACGCACGCAACGCGTCCCGTCCACCACCGCCGGGGTGGGCCACTGCTGGGTGATTTCGATTTGATGCGAAGAGAAGCAAAAACCCAGCACCGAACTCTAATCCGAACCATTCCGACACGTGGGACGACACGTACCGTGAAATGTAATGCCTTCGGTTCGGTCCAATCGCCCGACCGACTGGGAGCACCGGATCCTCGGAACGAACACCCGGCAGGTGTTTTTATCTCCCAAACGTGTGGCCGCACGCAAACGGGCCGACAGGCGAGCGGGGGCTTAAGATGAACGACACGGTGCGGTTGGGGCGTTGTGGGCGATAACGGAAATCTCAGTCACGGACGCCCGTGAGGCGAGATTAAACCCCCGGCAAATATTTGCTACCCAACTGTGGTCAGGTGCAGAACCGGTGTGAGGTTTTTATTTGGTCCCCGTCGGTGGAGTTCGGAATTCCGGGTGCGATGCGATGAAAGTCCCCGGCACAACGGCGCTAATGCGGCTCATCGGGCCGTTCCGAGATGGATTGTCTCGTCCTCAGACCACAGCCTCCCCGTGGGGATTCGACGTGGAACTTTGGTTCGCAAACCACATCAACGTTTTTTCGACAGCCATTCTGTGTGTGTGAGAGAGAGAAAGCAAGATGCGTTCTCCCCCATTGGGGTGGTCCCAGCCACGGGAACCACGAAAAACTTCCATCCATTTCCCGTCCATTAATATTATGAGTGAGAACTCAAAATCTACCCGGGGCTCAACGTTCTTGGGTGAGGTCGGCACCAACAACAGGGCACGGGGCAGGGCCAGAGGAGTCAGTTGAGTTACCACACCGCCGGTAGAGCCACCGGCTGAGCCAGGGCCGGGAGAAGAGATTAGGGGACGGTGGTGTCGGGACCAGGTGGCTAAGCGTAGAACGCGCTCTCCGCCATCGGAAAACGGTCCAATGGCGGTGGTGCCGATCCCGAGTGGGCCCATATGTTCTATCTGTCAAAAACTTATGAAGAACGATATTTTAATATAGGTTATGTTCCTGGCTTTGGCTCTTCCGAGCCCGCGCTGGCTTTGGCGCGGATCCGGCACTTTTTTGCGACGACTCCCGTCGTACTTTCTCCGGCTCCTCCGGTTCCCTCTATCTTTGTGTGTGTGTGCAAGCCCGAGCGTTTGTATGTGTCACACACGCTTTGCAAATCCAGCGTCCTGCTGCGGCGTCTTCCGGCGCCAGACCGGCAAATGGACCCAGGATGGCTGGTGCTG